>NW_006159719.1:344445-349127 GCF_000334495.1 Tupaia belangeri chinensis
TTAATGTTTAAGCTGGGCTTTATTAATCATGCGAATTTCTCCTTTAAAAAAATCCAGCGTGTTGTACTTGATGTTAGCATATTGACTGTTCTCTGTGCAAAGGTGTTTTGGCACATTGTCCACCACATATACTCTATGTGCACACACACACACACACACACACACACACACACACACAGACACACATAAAGTAGTAGTATACTATCCAGTACTCACAAAATAGGATGGCAAAATTCCCGAAATAATTTATTTTAAAAGGGAAATGACACTTCTTACAAGAGTACAAATAAAAATGAGAAAAGTGAAAATTAAAATAGAAATATATGCCTCCATTTCTTTTCAAAATGACTTCATTTTTATGTAAATATTCATATCCCTCTTATTCTTGAGTACTTAAATATGTAAGTCTTGAAAGATAGCGGAGGAAGGGACAGCCTTTGAATAAAGATATGATAACTGTTTTTTCCACTAAGCCTATTATCACGGGCAAAATTACATTTATCTTTTGGTTCAGGAAGCCAAGAATAAAATTGAATGAACTCTAAATGTGTTTATATTTCAGGAAAGTATTTCACCTTATGGTGTGCACATACATTCTAAATTAAGACAAGTTAATTAAACAGAGGAACTCCAGGAACTCAGTGTTCTATCATCATTCCTAATTTGCTTTTAAGGAGTTTCAAAAATGTGTTTCAGTGTGTAGCTCAGAGCTTAGCTCTGACCCCTCTGGACCTTCTTATTGTTGGTCACAAATGGTTTTTACTTGTATTGCTATCTTGTCTTTCTCCATTATTCAGGTTTGCTACACTCTATGAGGGCGAATGATACATCTGGGGAAGTTAGGCCATGGACACAATGAAAATGGTTGTCCCTTACCATCCGTTACTGGTTCCTCAGTTTGTAGACTGATGCTGTTTGACAATTAGATGGTTGTTGATGGATTAATATGGAATGGTTGGGGCCGGCAAGTGGGATGGTGGTTAAAGGCGCTGGACTCCCACATGGTCGACCATGGTTCAAGTCTCGGACCTGGTGGTTTGCTTTCTCTCTTCCTCTCTCTGTGTCTCTCTGATCAAACTGGAAAATAATAATGATAATAATAATTAATAAAGTTAAATAAAATAATTCTTAAAAAATATGGAATGGTTACTGTAGAATGCATTGTTTCTATTATTAGACACCCATTCCATTATGCACACAGTCCCTGTCAGTGAACAGGTGGTAGCATGGAGTGTCCAGGAGCGTGGCAGATCAGTGTTCTGTTTGGCAGGTGGCACGTATGTGTCTTATAGGCAGAGAAATGGACCCATTTTCATCTATTGCATGTCACCATCAGCCACGACCATTCATAGGTGTCTGAAGCACAACTGTGCTTTTATTCTAAGGAAACTGTTTTTGCATAATGAGAAAGTTCAATAAGCAAAAGTTCAATAATATTTATTGTAAAAAAAAATATACTAATAGAGTTGCGTTTTATTCTTTTATTTGAAGATTATGTGTGTGTGCCCCTCTATGTGTTTCTACACACACAAGTATTGCTCCTCCATGAACATGCAAACATGCACACATGCCCATGTATGTGTGTATGTGTGTAATGTTTGCCAAAACCTCGTCCTGCTCGGAGCCCATGCTTGGGTAAAGGGGTTTGACATCACTTAATCCCCAGAGTAAAGGGGTTTGACGTTGCATTTCAGTGTCTTAACATTAATAGAAAAGTTCTTGGGCATGTGAAGGGCCCTGATTGCCGTTCCTTCATGCTTGTTTCTGATTTATTTTCAGTTTTATCACCATTTGAATGAAAATCTCCAATTTATCTTTCTCATTTCCACAGATTAAATGTAATATTTTACACTGGCCACCACCAGTAGCTTAGTCCACCTGAAATGTGTATCACCAGGAAACTCGATGACTACCGAAATCCTCCCCCTCCCCTGACTATATTCAGAAAAGACTACTCTAGAGGGTCATAAAGACAGGAGTGTTTTTTCAAATGCTCAGGGTCCTTCTTGGTTAAGCATTCTTCACCAGCATCATCAAAGACAGCACCCCAGGGTAGGATCTGGTGGGCAGAGCAGGCAGGCAGGCGCTGGAGGGAATAGCATTGAATACATTTCAATTCTAAATTCTGAAGTCATAAAAACAAAATATTTGACATTTTGCTTAAGAAGGAACATTGTTTTGTTTGCTTGTTTGTTTTTCTGTTGATATCCTACTATATCTTACAGTTATTTCATGGAATGCAACTTACTCCAAATTCACAATCAAATATAGCCAAACAGTAGAAATCACAACTGGGGAAACAAAAATACTAATAAAGTAATATTATTTTAATCTAGTTTAGTAGATATCTTATTATACAATGAAAAATAAACTTAAAGACCTTAAGGAAAACTGGCTTTATTAAATTTTCCTGAAGATAATCCTTAATGAAAAGAAGAATAAATTCTTCAGTGTCTTATTAATTCCAGATTACGTAATGGCAGTTAGGTTGGAGAGAAAAGGGAAAAATAAAGAAAAAACACTTCCAATTAATTTGCAATTTTCTTTCATTTAAATTGGTGTCTAATTTGTTATCACAATAGAGTACAGTCTGCACAGATGAATGTGATGAATTCAGTGTGCTTCAAAGCCAAAGGCCAAACCAGTAGGCTTGTGCTGTATTCGACTTCGTACTTCTAGGGCAAAAAATGTTTCTTTAGTAGTAAGCACAAGCCATTAAGGAATTGAAAAATAAGCAAATCTCAATTTAAGCCAGTAATATAGGTATTCAAGTCAATGCCATAAACAGGACTAACCTTATTTTATTTTATTTTTTTAGCCAAAAATTAAAACTGTTTTATAACACAGCATTGATGTGTGCCTAATCTAGACTAGCCCTTTTTATTAATATTGTACTAAACCCCAGGAAATGATGCCATAGGCCACAGATTAGTGCCAAAATACATATGAAGTCAGTTGATTCTATTTATTAAGACCATACAAGGTCCCTGACCCTGTTGCAGTGAACAAACACAGGGCCAGCTGGCTCGCAGGCATTCTTTCATACAAACCTGTTCCCTCAGATCTGCTAGCAACTTTCCCTTTCATCAGGGTCAAAGCAATCGAGAAATGTGTCGGAACCCAGCGGTGGCGTTTCAAGAGGTACCAGAGGTGTGTGCTGAGCAAGTGTGTCAACTCTCCCACTGCACCTGGGTGCTAACCCAAACCGGCTTCTCCTGAGTGGTGCGCCAGTTTGGGAGATAACACCTGGGAGTGAGGGTCACCCCAAACGAGGGGCCCACACGAGATTGTGTTTTCCCAAGGAGAAAATTTGTTGACCATTCAATGGGAGCACTTGCTTTGAGGAGAAAACCAACCATTTGATTACACAGAGCACAGAGTAAGACCAAAAAGTAGAGCTTGTAATTAAAAATGTCTGTCATTTCTCACTCTAGTGGCATACATTATAGGCTAAAGACCTTTGCAATCAGACATGGTTTCTACTGCACCGCCAGTACCAGACACTCCACATGTATTTTTAAGCAACCAAATTCTGCATTTGCTTTTCCTTTTTTTCTCCTTCTATTTTGTTTTACTTTTTAGCCTCCAAGGAAATCTATAATTTAATTTTAATTGTTTTTATTAATATATGAAAATATGCAAGTTTGCGAGGTGCACTGGGATTTTTTAGTATTGATTGAATCGAAGTAATCAGTGTGGCCATCACCTCAGTTATTTGTCAGCAGATTGTGTAAAGAGAAATATCCCCCTTTTTAGCTACTTTGAGATACACGGTAAATTGCTATTAAATATATTTGCTCACTGTGCTATTATCATATCAAAAAGACAAAAGAAATTTAAAAAACAGACCCAGATTCAGTGGTGCAGAGGACAACAAACGACCACAGTGGTAGAAGTTGCATGACTGACTGCAGAGTGGACCACTGAACTAGCCAGTGTGTGTGTGTGTGCTTGTGTATAAACTTTGTAGAAGCACACACAGATGCACTCACACATACATATTATTGAATATGATTATTGTGCTTTTCACTATAGTCCTTGTCCCCTTTTCCTATATCACATGGGCTTGGGTATGCACGTGATTTCAAGCCAGGTCAGTGGGACGATCTAAAACTGCCACAGAAATTGTAATTTGAAAGAAAAAGCTTTGAAGATGGATATCCATGAGGGGTTCTCGCATGGAGGCCATCAGGAGGTGTCACAGCCTGACTGTGGGATGCCTTCCAACTTAGCAATGATATTGTCAATGTATAGGCAAGTGCTAATGCCTTTCACTTCTGCACAGGCTTCAAGTTGGATGGTGTTACTGGTTTGGGTTTGTGGGTATTTTACACAGAATCCTCAATAGCCATGTCCTCATTACGGAGGTCAATGGTATAGAGATGCTATTGACCCAGTCAGATGGCAACCTCTGTGAGACATGCACTTGGCTGACAGCCTCCAACTGCTCTACCTGAGGGATCGGCCACAGTCTGGACGTGGGTGTCCCACTGAAACTGGAATGCTGAATCCTCATCTGCAATGCGATAATCTCAAGAAGTGTGGCTTTGGGGGACATAAGTCAGGAGGACCCCAAACAGGATTAACACTTTTAAAAAAACACTTGGAGGGAACCAGCAGTTAGCGTAATGGCTATGTCGCTGGACTCCCACGTAGTCGACCGCGGTTCGTGTCCCAGACCC
>NW_006159719.1:349317-394342 GCF_000334495.1 Tupaia belangeri chinensis
AGAACACTTGGAGAGAGATCATTGGCCCCGCACGCCATGTGAGAATGGAGCTACAATGCACTACCTACGAACTAGACACTGGATCTTGGGACTTGCCAGCCTCCATAACTGTAAGAGATACATTTTTGTTATTGATAAGCCACCCAATTCAGAGGTGTTGTCGTAGCAGCTCAAATGGACTAAGGCAGGTGTCACCACAGCTTTTATGCTGAAGCAGGAGTTGGCCAGAGAATGATGAATACAGCAACCTTGCTAGTGGGGTCCTCCCCACTCCCCATGGTCTTGATTGAGACACTCAGAGCTGCCCTGTGGGCTGAGGCTCAGCCTGCCATCCTTCCTTCCTTCCCTGTCTCCCTTCCCTGGGGGTCAGAACTGCACTTCAGCCTGGAGTCTTCTCCCTGTTGTGATTTCTCTTTCTCTTCTCTATCTTTCCCAAACAACTCTGCCTCCCAAATACATGGTGTACATATTTAATTCCATCATGGCAGATGGTTTTTTGGAGGACTCAAACACATCATCAGGGCTTTCCTCCCCTTGTGTTTATTTTCAGAAATTCTAAACAGGTACTTTTCCAACTGTAAACTACCTCGTATGAGAGAAGTCAACCTGAAAATACAAATACCAGCAGTTGGCATAATGACTGTGTCGTTGGACTCCCATGTAGTCAACCGCAGTTCAAGTCTTGGACCCGGTGACTTAAACTCAAACTAGGCACGTGTGCGTGTGTGCCCAAGATCCTGAGAGGAGAATGGAGGAGAAGGGATTGCAGGCCATCCCCCCGGGGGGTGATTTCTCACTTTCTGTCTCTCTGTCTCTCTGGCAAGTGCACATGCCCTATAGCTAAAACCTCTCAAAAATAATAATACAAATAATCTAGATGTAATCCAGATATGTACAGAGGAAGAAATGTGTTCAGTAGTCTCACAAGCTACTTTGAGGTTTTATATTTTGCTTCCAATGTAGGCATCCAGTTAGTACATGGGAAACAAAGCATGACAATACAGCAGAGCTACAAGGACTCGCCATCTTCCCACTCCCTCCATTCCTACTTCTGTGCCTTTGCTCAAATTTAATTCAGATAAGCACTTAGAAAGCATTCCCATTGACCCTGATTAAACTGCCAAGGTACCTTCTTTCTAATTACTGCCAAAGAGAAATCTTTTTTCATTATCTCCATTTATTGACCATCTGTTTCCTATATTAATTCCACAGAATATGAATTTCTATTCTTGACGACTAATGTTCCTCTCTCAAAGACCTTTAATGACCTCTTGTTTTATTTTATTCCTTGACTTTTTTTTTATACTTTTCATGAAACTATATCTAGTATCCCATCCTGTTAGCTGCTGACTCCTAAAAATATCAGTAATTGAAAAGGGGCTTTCCAGATACATCTGTGTCCCTTACTAATCTCTCTGTAGTCTTCGTTAGTGACACAGACTTATCCTCGCTCCTGCAGGAACGCACTGCCCATGATTTCTTGTCTGCCTTCATTCTTTTATCGTCCTTTAATTACTTTGTCCACTAACAAGATTTATTCTTACTTTCAGTTTTCCATCATTTTGCTAGTTTCAACTGTAAAATTATCTTTCTTCTGTACATCAGAGCAAGAAAACTTGTCAGTAAATCAGACTCACATTTTAAAATAATAAATATTCATATTAATGATGCAGGGCTCATACTTCACAATCTCGGATGCTACCCAGTGTCTTATAATGGTAAACTGCTACTTAAGCTTTTTCACAATAAAACAAAAACAAATTCAATGTGTCCCACTTTTTTTTTTTTATCCCAGTGATTTCTACTTAATAATTGTTGTTTTTTTATTCAACCAATATTTATTGAACTTCGGCTATATGCAGACCACGAATACAGTCCCGGACTTCATGGAGCTCTCAGTCTATTGGGGCAGACAAGCTCTAACTATGTATGTAATAACCATATTGATCATTCTTTGAAGATAAAATATATAAATTAAATGTAAGGAGCCATAATTAGAATAGCTATTTGCAAAATTTCTGTCTGGGAAAATGTTTAAGTTGTGACCTGAAGAATAGGTTATAAGAAACAGTTGCAATCTGCAAATGGATCAATCAATAGGCAAATATTTTTATCTGTATCAGCTTCCTCTGCTGCAGGAACTAGGCATTGGTAACTGTCAATTGGCAAATAGAACATATGACTGCAGATAAGCGTGTAGATACAAATGACCCACCAGTCTCTCCATCTGCTCACGCCTCCCTCCCTCCAATGTGACAGAAGGAGGGTTTGGGTAATTAATTGGAAAGCAAAAAAATGAAAAGCCAGGAGGTTATTATTTGGCATCTTTCCCCCTCATGGTCCTCTCACCTGACTCCTGCTGCCAGCGCCACCTTTCAGCAGAGGGAAATTCTCCCAACATCTCCTCCACCGGCTTCCTTGTGGCCTGCCCTCTACCGCAGCTCCATGAAGACCTGTATTCTCTCATCCACGTTCTCACCCTCAGCCCTGCCCCTCTTCTCTTTATTCTATTCTCCGTCTTCTTCATTCCTCATATTTTTAGGGACTCAAACAATTCATCTTTTATGTGGTATCTGTTACCAACAGTCTAGGTTGTAAGTCTTCTTTAGTCAGGCACACAAGCCCTAATGCCATAGAAGAATTGGTAGAAAGGTTTCTACGATTACTGAGTTCTTCCTTTCTTTCTCTGTTAAAACAAGAGACCTAGACATTTTTCAGGACTTAATCGAGTTATGCAGCTAGAGAATGAAAGCTTGGCCTGAAACCCATGTCTTCTCACTTTGTAAACAAAATGCCTATATTCTGAATGTCTGGGTGAGTCCTGGTTTAGTAATAAGTCCGCTTAGTAAAAAAGTGGGCATGTACCCATTGTCTCAGTAAAATCACTACTGAGGACATTTTCACTCCTCTGGCTCCTCCAGTCTGGGCATCCATCATACTCTCCTACATTCAGTTCTAAGAGATCTTAGAACTCTACTGCACATATAATTTTTTTTTTTAATTTTGGAGAGGTTTTTGCTATAGGGCGCGTGCACTCGCCAGACAGACAGAGACATAGAGACAGAAAGCGAGAAATCATCCCCCAGGGGGGATGGTCACGCCGCAATCCCTTCTCCTCCATTCTCCTCTCTGGATCTTGGGCACGCACACACACGTGCCCGGCGTGAGTTTTAAGCCACCGGGTCTGGGACGCGAACCACGGTCAACTATGTGGGAGTCCAGTGACATAGCCATTACGCTAACTGCTGGTTTCCAATATAATATTTTTTCAATACTCGATGTACTTTGTGTTTTTATATAAGAAGTGTTTCCAATTGTAGCATCCTAGTACATGAGAGAAATGTGATTTTTAAAAATGCTATAGAGCTCATGCACTTGTCAGAGACAGAGACAGAGAGAGGGAAAGTGAGAGCACACCCCATCTTGGATGATGGCCACACCATAGTCCCTTCTCCTCTAGTCTCTGCTTAGGATCCTGGGCATGCATTGACATGCGTCTGTGTGTTTCCCAATCTACTAGGTCCGAGACTTGATCTGCACTTGGCCATGTGAGATCCAGCCACCTTAACCATTATGCATTGGCTGGCCCATGTTATGACATTTTAAAATTCCAAAATGTTTGTCTCTTCTTATGTGGAGGAGAAGCTCTCAGCATGCATCCAGAGACCTAAGTTGCTTACATAAGAATATCATTTGTACGTTTTTATTATTTATTCAAGAGAGCTGCTGTTGACATGCCAAAAGCATTAGAGAAGTTGAAATACCCCCACTGAAAGGTAAAATTGGAAGGCAGGCATCTGAGCGGACACATTTAGCATCTTTGATGGGAATTACACATTGCTGAGTAGAAACTATTATTTTTAAAAATATATATTACATACTAACTTGGTGGCAGCCACTGTGCCAAGCTCTTTACAGTCATCACAACAATGTACACAATATCCTTATAAATATTATATTTCTATTTTTCATTCTGTGGCATAAAAGAAGTCAAATAACTGGGCAAAACGTTTGGACCTGTAATTTGAACGAAATGTACCGGACTTAATAGTGTTTACTTTTATCATTAAGTATACTCTATTTTTCGTCAAGTTTATCCACTTCTCTGAATTTTGTATTTTTTCTCTGTTTCTTGTGGCTATTTCTTTCTTGATTTTCTCTCTATGAACTTTGAGGACTCTTACAATAAAAGTATAATTTGTATTATTCTTAGGGTGCAGGAAAAAAGTTAGAGCTTAATTTTAGTAATATAAGTTTGTGCTGCTTTTACCAGTTGCTTTGGGGCGAACTCAGATTTGGTGGATATGGAGGATCTTTAAGAGCTGCTAAGCTGATGGGCAAGCAGCCTGAGTAGTTCAACCTAACTCAGAAGAATAAATGATGGTACCGAACAGTGCTGTACTAACATGCTAGGGAGCAGAACTGTCTCTTTGCTTAACCACTCTGTATAAGATCTACTGATATAATATATATTACTAGGGTTTGTAACCCCAGAAAAGATATATCTTTCTAATATTTGTCTTAAGAATGAATTTTCCTATGATTGTTTGAAAGGGGATTATTTTTATTGGCCAAGAATAATCAAGAGCATCAATTATCAGCACATTAATAAATATGAAATAGGAAATTCCAGGTGATTAAATAATAGATGTTTAATTTAGATAATTTAAAAAGTCAATAAGAAATGCTATTTTATATTAGTTTTGGCTATTTCCTATTTATTCAGCATATACTCGTTAAATAGTGAAATCCACATGGAGGAATAGTTCGTGGTCTGTGATTTCAAGACATACAACTCTAGAAGGATAAGGTACAAAGTGCTTTTAATTTTACTGTCCTGTCTTCTCCCCTACTCTCCTCTCCCCTCCTCTCCCCCTTTTCCCCCTCTACTTTCCTCCTCTCCTCTTCTCCCTCATCCTTTCCTCTCCCCTCCCTTCTCCCTTGTTTTTCTCTCTTTCTTAATACCTATTTGTACCTTGCTATGAGTTAATACGTTCAGAGACTAGGAAGAACACCAAATCTTTGTTCAAACAACCTCACGTGAGAAATTACAAAAGTGAAGGATTTATGCATAAGAAAGTTCTTCATATATTTTGTCACATTTTATTATAACAAACTTCTAATTACATATAAATGAACAAAGGAAAAGAAAGAACATTGCTTTATTTATACATAGAATACACACATATACACACATATACACATACACACATACATAGAGAGAGGAAAAGAACTAGATGAGAAGGACTTAAGTAGGGGGGGATTGTCATACTCTATTATGGAGTTTGAGAAGTCTGATGAAAGGTCATCCTCAAGTTGGAGAACCAGGGAAGTCGACAGTGTTCAAAGGCTTCAGAACTGAGAAGGCTGATGGTATTCAGTTTGAGGCTGAAGACTCAGGAATTTGTGCGTTGAGGGATACAGGTATGAGTCCTGAGGTCCAAAATCCAGAGAACTAGGAATTCTAGCATCCATTAACCAAAGAAGGGTGTCCTAGCTCCAGAAAAGAGAGAACAAGAATTTATACTTCTTCTACACTTTATTTTCCACTTGGGACCCCAGTCAATATTAAATATAATATTTTTTCATGCATTCCTAACAACAATTTAAATCATGCTTATTAGTTCATAAACTTTGACACAGGGAATTTAAGTAACTGGTCAAAGAAAATAAAGTTAGTAATAGTCTGATAATACCTTATGTATTGATTAAAAATCAAATTTTCAAGATAACGTAACAAATACACACACACACACACACACACAGAAACATATATTAAGCAATAGATACCCAAAATATATTATGCAAAGCCTGACACAATTGGAGAAAGAAATAGATAAGTCTACAATAATATTGGGTTGTTGGAAATGACATAACATATTTTTGCATAAAAAATAGGGAAGTACATCATGACTTCGTACAAACCAATAGTTGAAGATTTCTGTCTTGCCATCAATATTAAACATCTAGACTAAAAGAAAAAAAAATAGGTAAATAAAGGACTTCAACAATACTATAAGCCAATTATTTTCTATCTCTTGCTCTAGACACACACACACACACACACACACCACACACATGTTTAAAACTCCACCCAGCAGCAGAATGCATTACCTTCACTAGTAGACATAGACACACACACACACACACACACACCACACACATGTTTAAAACTCCACCCAGCAGCAGAATGCATTACCTTCACTAGTAGACATAGACACACACACACACACACACACACCACACACATGTTTAAAACTCCACCCAGCAGCAGAATGCATTACCTTCACTAGTAGACATAGACACACACACACACACACACACACCACACACATGTTTAAAACTCCACCCAGCAGCAGAATGCATTACCTTCACTAGTAGACATAGACACACACACACACACACACACACCACACACATGTTTAAAACTCCACCCAGCAGCAGAATGCATTACCTTCACTAGTAGACATAGACACACACACACACACACACACACCACACACATGTTTAAAACTCCACCCAGCAGCAGAATGCATTACCTTCACTAGTAGACATAGACACACACACACACACACACACACCACACACATGTTTAAAACTCCACCCAGCAGCAGAATGCATTACCTTCACTAGTAGACATAGACACACACACACACACACACACACCACACACATGTTTAAAACTCCACCCAGCAGCAGAATGCATTACCTTCACTAGTAGACATAGACACACACACACACACACACACACCACACACATGTTTAAAACTCCACCCAGCAGCAGAATGCATTACCTTCACTAGTAGACATAGACACACACACACACACACACACACCACACACATGTTTAAAACTCCACCCAGCAGCAGAATGCATTACCTTCACTAGTAGACATAGACACACACACACACACACACACACCACACACATGTTTAAAACTCCACCCAGCAGCAGAATGCATTACCTTCACTAGTAGACATAGACACACACACACACACACACACACCACACACATGTTTAAAACTCCACCCAGCAGCAGAATGCATTACCTTCACTAGTAGACATAGACACACACACACACACACACACACCACACACATGTTTAAAACTCCACCCAGCAGCAGAATGCATTACCTTCACTAGTAGACATAGACACACACACACACACACACACACCACACACATGTTTAAAACTCCACCCAGCAGCAGAATGCATTACCTTCACTAGTAGACATAGACACACACACACACACACACACACCACACACATGTTTAAAACTCCACCCAGCAGCAGAATGCATTACCTTCACTAGTAGACATAGACACACACACACACACACACACACCACACACATGTTTAAAACTCCACCCAGCAGCAGAATGCATTACCTTCACTAGTAGACATAGACACACACACACACACACACACACCACACACATGTTTAAAACTCCACCCAGCAGCAGAATGCATTACCTTCACTAGTAGACATAGACACACACACACACACACACACACCACACACATGTTTAAAACTCCACCCAGCAGCAGAATGCATTACCTTCACTAGTAGACATAGACACACACACACACACACACACACCACACACATGTTTAAAACTCCACCCAGCAGCAGAATGCATTACCTTCACTAGTAGACATAGACACACACACACACACACACACACCACACACATGTTTAAAACTCCACCCAGCAGCAGAATGCATTACCTTCACTAGTAGACATGGAATGGTTTGGGGGTAGAACATATGGTAGGCCACAAAACAACTAAGAAAAGATTGAAATCAAAATACGTTCTTCCCTCACAATAAAACAAAACTAGACGGGGCCCATAGGTGGCATAGTGGTTACAGTGCTGAACTCCCAAATGGCCAACCATGGTTTCAGTGGACTTGGTGGCTTGAATGTCAAGCTGGGCATGTGTACATATGTGTCCAAAATCCCATAAGGAGAATGGAAGAGAAGGGATTGTGACATGACCATCCCCCCGAGGGGTGATTTCTCACTTTCCTTCTCATGTTTCACTCCAGAAAGCACATGAGTCCTATGGCAAAAACCTTAAAAAAAAGAAAATAATAATAATAAACTATAAAGAAAAAATAAAAAACACCATAAAGTTTACAAATGTGTAAACATTGAAAGACACATTTTTAAATAACCCATTGTTTAAAGAAAATAAAAATCAAAAGGACATTATCAAAAACTTCGAGACAAAAGAAAGAAAAATACAGCATATAAGATCTTTGAGATGCAACATAAACAGTGCTCAGAAGGAAGTTTATAGCCTACATTTAAAAAGAAACTTCTGAAATTAATTGATATATCTTTATCTATTTTATCTTTTTACTTTATCTTTATCAAGGCTACTAAATGCAAGTTTCAATATCTTTCATTTTTATTAAAATTTCTCTTAAAATTTCTTTCATTGTCAGAGGAAAAAAAACTTTCTACTATCCAATACCTATGGGAAAAATCAGCCTGAAAAATCCAGACTATCAGTTTTCTAAAATCATTGACTAGAATGAACTATAAGAAATATATTTTGCATTGCAATATAGTAAATATATAAAAAGGCACACAGCCATAAAACTAAGACAAAGGTTTATAAAACTTAATTTTATAAAATATCCTAATAATGTATGGAATTACATGTTTCTTTTAATTTTTGGTCTATTTGTTTAAAATAAGATAATACAATAGTTTTCTTTTTTTTTTTTTTTTTTTTGAGAGGTTTTTTCGCTATAGGGCGCGTGCGCTCGCCAGACAGACAGAGAGAGACATAGAGACAGAAAGCGAGAAATCACCCCCCAGGGGGGATGGTCACGCCGCAATCCCTTCTCCTCCATTCTCCTCTCGGGATCTTGGGCACGTACGCACATGTGCCCGGCGTGAGTTTTAAGCCACCGGGTCCGGGACGCGAACCGCGGTCGACTACGTGGGAGTCCAGCGACATAGCCATTACGCTAACTGTTGGTTCCCGATAGTTTTCTTTTTTTAATTATATTGATCACATATATCTTTACAGTTTATAACATTTATTTTTCCAGCATCATTACCATACATATAAATCAAGACAAAGACATTAGTATCCACATCATCATCAACCAATAGTTTTTTCATTTTTTTAGATTATTACTATTTTTTAACGCTTATTATTGTTTTTTAAACATTAGCTTTCACAACCGCATAATTAGCAAAGCTGCAGTTTGAACACCAGGGTTAAGGCTATAGTCTCCTAAAGACCCAGAAGCACATTTTCAGATGAAATAAATCAACTAAAACTTAAATTAATATCCTCATGTTTAAAAATATGCAACACGTGTTAGTATGGCGAGAAGAATAAAAGTAAGCCATGTCAGTGTTAATTGAGAACATTGCCCAGCAGGTATGCCCCGGCTTTCTTCTCCGTAGAACGGACTTTGGTTCACCTTAGTATCTGCTCTAGAGTACACTAACTTTTAGTCGTTTCTCATTTTTCCTTTTACCTGTAAGTCTATCTGAGAAGACAAATAATAACACAGTAATTTTTTATTGTGATATATTAACTAGTTTTCTAACTAACCTGGTCATCTTATTTAAGCATTGTTTCTTTCAGTAATCTTATTTGTTGTATCCCTCAAACTGTCTTCTTGACTAGCTTTATGATCCTAATGATGAATTCATCAATAAAATAAACAGATCTTTGACAAAGACTCACTACATGTTTGCATGAAAGACTTAATTTTAACTTTTAGATAAGTTGTATATTGAAATGTTTTATGTGTTCTATGCAGTCTCCATGGATAACTCTCTAGGGTTAAGGATAAATTTACTGTTTAAAAAAGTAGAGAGAAGACGTCACTTCAGTAGCTCTTATTAAAGAGCAACTAAATAGCTCTGTAGGTTCTGCAGAATCCAAAGGTTCCCCTTGGACTTTCTTTGATTTTTTTTGTTACTCTCCCTCATAAGTTAAATGTTTATGCATCAGATAGAGTGCTGTTTGCTGCTTTCTTTACAAACCACCATAGAACAGGTATATTTTCAAGTACTCATGACTCTCTTATTTTCTTAAAATCCCTTCCTTTAGTAATACCTTTAGTGCCAACTCTATCTCCCTGCACATCAATGAACACTCTATTTTGTTTCAGTTCTTACCCTTATCCTAAATGTCCGTTAAAACTTACTATGATTTTCCTCTAGTAAATCAGGACCCATTAGATCCCCCAGGACCAGCAGGTGATGTGTTGGTTAAGGCACTGGACTCCCACATGGCCAACTGTGGTTCGAGTCCCAGACCTGGTGGCTTGCTTTCTCACGTTCTCTCTCTCTCTTGCTCTCATTCTCTATCTCTCTGGTATGTATGCCCTATAGTAAACTAACAACAACTAATAATAATAATAAAATATTGTTAAATAAATTTTAAAAATTAAATGTTAAGTCCATAAAGGATCAGTACACATAAAGCAATCAGATTGGACAGGTAAATTTACTTCTTTATTCACATTACCCTATCACTAACATTTTAATTACTGTGGAATAATAAATGTGGTATATAATGCATAGTAGTATTAGCATAACATAAGTTGACTCCAAAAGACACACAATATGATATAGTTTATATAAAATATAATTATGATCGCCACCCATATGCAAAAATGTCATTTACCATATCCAAAGTACTTCTGTAATGAACTATTCTTATCCTACTGCATATGATTATTATCTTCTTGTTTTCAAACAAACATGGACTCAGCTCATCTTCCCTTAGCATGCTCCGCATCTAGCAGTTCCATCAAGTGGTGTAGGGGTGTGTCCTTGTACGGGTGACAGAGGCATCCTCACTGCTTCAGTTATTTCCTTTTATGATAATTTTCCAAACAATACTTGGAAGGATGTGGCTCAAAGAAAAGTCATATGCAAGCTAAATGAACAACAGGATTCATAATGCAATTTTGTGTAAAAATAAAATAATCATTTTACCTTTTCTATATTTTAAACATCAAATCTTTTAATGCATTATAAAAGTGCGTGCATTACGGTTTCATATTTTTACTCTGTTGACAAATGCATTTTAATGCAATTAGCTTTCTTCATAATTTCAATATTTATATTCACTAAACCAATTAATTAGAGAAGAAATGTACAGGTTTCACCAGATGGACTCCATAGAAAAACAAGAACAATAAAATTTGGTCAATAATCTCTGAAGAGACCAGCCTGTGGTATGGTGGCTAATGTGGCTTGATCTGTTGTGTCTGACTGTGTGGTTCAAGTCCTGGATCCAGTAACCTGTAAAACATACTGGGCACATGTGCATGCATGCCCAAAATTACAAGTGGAAAATAGAAAAGAAGGGATTGTAGCATGGCCATCCCCTATAGGTGGTGCTCTCATGTTCTCGCTCTCTATATTTCTTTCTGGTGAACACAAATGGCTTAGAGTAAAAAAATTAAATAAATTTTAAAAACTGAAATATTACAGTATAGTGCATCTACAATAAAATTAATCAGTTTTCTATGAATTTATATTTTTCACTTGGTTATTTGTTTTATTATAGGGAGCATCACAGCATTATCTGTCTACATTACGAACACCACTTAATTTTTAACTGATTATATTTAAGTTTTCAACCTTGATTTATATCCCTACACTATAATTGAGTGTAATACAAGAGCGTAATGAATGCTCATGTTTTCATTATGTAGTAGCAGCAACTAATAATTCATGATCAATTGTCACCTTTATCCACTGCCTCTACCTTTCCTTCATAGCTAATTTTGAAGTAAACCCAATATATGCATGCACTCATTTCTCAGTATGTATCTCTAAATGATAGAAAATTTCAAAGACATAAACATAAGCACAATGTTAATCACTATACCTACAAATAGCATGTGATTACACATCCATGACATCAAGTATTATATTAATTTTTCATTTTTCTGATGTGCCAAGTATTTTTATATAAATGTTATATTTTAATTATATACTTTATTTTGAGATAACTTCTAAGTCACATGCAGCTTTCAAAAATACTACAGAGTCTTATACCCAATCTTCCACCAAGGTGACAGTTCACAAATATATGTGTCTTCATACTCAGGAAATTCACACTGAATTAATCAAAATGCAAAATATTCGCATCAGCACAAGATCCCAGCTGACCTGTAATAGCTACAATTCCAGCTCCATCCTTATTTAACTCCTAGAATTCAGTAAGCTATTGTCTACTTCTACAATAGTGTTATTTTATGAATGTCATATAAACATATCTACAGTATGCAAACGCATGGGCTGGCGGTTAGTCACCACTCAACATAATTCTCTGGAGAGTCTTCTAGATTTTATAAATGTCAGTAGTTTATTGCTCTTTATTGTTCAGTACTATTCAAGGTATGTATATAATGGTTTGTTGCTTGTTTCTTTTCAAACATTCAGCCATTGAAGAATATTTTGATTTGTCCCAACATTTTGAGCTATAATAAGTAACAATGCTCTCAACTTATGTGCACAGATATTTTTAATAAATGCAACTTTTTTATTTCTTCAGAAGAATAATCAGGAGTACAATTTTTGAGTTGTGTAATATTTATATTTTAGTTATTATTTTTGTTTTAACCACAGAATGAGTTTCCAGATGCTGTACTATGTTCTATAGTCACAAGAAACGCATGCTGTTATCCAACTCATCTGTATCTTTACTGGCATGTGATATTGTCACCAAATTTTATTTTAATCATATTAATAATACAAATAAATTTTATTTTAAACATACTGATAGTGTGTAGCGGTAACTTATTGTGGTTGTAAAATTTATTTCTCAAATGGATTGTGATGCTGAACATAATTTCATGTTCTTATTTGCCATCTGTGTAACTTCTTCAGTGAAAAACATTTTCTTTTCTTTTTTTTTTTTTAGGTTTTTGTTATACGGTGCATGCACTTACCAGAGAGAAAAAGACAGAGAGAAAGTAAGAAATCACCCCCCCAGGTGTATGGCCATGCCACAATCCCTTTTCCTCTATTCTTCTCTCAGGATTTTGGCATACATGAACATGGGCTCAGTGTGATCTTCAAGTCATTTGATCTGGGGCTTGAACTGTAGTTGTCTATGGAGTCCAGTCACTTTTCCACCTGCCAGCCCCAGTGAAATATGCTTTTATATATTTTTTGCAGATAGCTTGTCTTGTCATTCTTTCTCTTTTTCTTTTTTTTTTTTTTTTTTTTAATACCCTCTGGGGCATGACTGCTCACCAGAGGGTGACAAAGAAAGAGAAAGGAAGAAAAACAGATAAGGAAAGTGAGCACATTCTCCTCGTGGGGAATAGTGATAACCAAATCCTTTATTCCCCATTTCTCCTTTAGGATTTTGATTAAGTGTGCATATACACTCTGAGTGTGTTTTAAGCCTCTTGGTCTGGGACTAGAATCATAGATTCAACATTGTGGATTTAGCCACCTTAAATATCATGCCAATGATAAGTAATGTTAACATCATGCTGTAATTATTTGTAAAATTATATTACTAAGTTAAATAAATTTACTTCAATTGCTATGTTTCTGAGAGTTTTTATCATAAATGTTCTTCAACTTATCAAATACATTTTTGTATCAATTGATGTGATCATAATTTGTTCCTTACACTATATTCATCAATTTCTTTTTTTGTTGTTGTTTTTGGACAGGTTTTTGCTATATGGTGCATGGGCTCGCCAGAAATACAGAAAGGGACAGGGAGATAGAAAGCGAGAAGTCACCCCCAGGGGGGATGGCCACGCCACAATCCCTTCTCCTCCATTCTCCTCTCGGGATCTTAGACATGCACGCACACACAGCCAGCATGAGTTTAAGCCACCAGGTCCGGGACTGGAACCGTGGTTGGCTACATGGGAGTTCAGCTACATAGCCATTACACTAACTGCTGGTCCCATCAATTTCTTAATGTTGAATTTGACTTACATTCCTGGAATAAACCTCAATCAATGATGTTTTATTATTGTGTTTATACTGAGTTGAGTTTTATTTTCTAATATTTTGTTATGAAGTTTATGTCAATATTTATGAGTGTTTTTGATCTGTAGTTTTCTTTTTCTATCTTTGGGCTTGTTTAGCTCATTTTATTACAAAAGAAATACAGACTTATAAATAGTAATTTATGTGCTAATCTCTTCTAGGTTTTTTTGAGGTCATTAAATACAATTAATTTTAATTCTTTAAGCATTGAGTATGATCAGGGTTTACTGTTTTTGTTCATTTTGGGTTTTTAAATTACAAATAAATTTCTACAGTAGTTGTAGAACTATCAGAATTATATATATGTATATTACATTGGGTATAATGCAATAAGTTGTGTTTTTTTTAAAAATTGGTCCATTTCAATTAAGTTATCAAATAAATATGTGAAAAACTGTCCATAGTATTTCCTCATTATCACTTAGGTTTCCACAGTGCATTTGGTGATATTCTTTAGTTAAATCCTGATATTGAAAATTTAGTCTTCTCTCTTATTTTGTGCTTCAATTTTGCTAGAGGTTTTAAATTTTATAGACATTTTCAAAAGACTAGTTCTTTGTTTTATTGACTAGTCATATTTTTCCTTGAATTTCATTGATATCTGTTCTAATTTTATTACTGCCTTTTCCTTGCTTTGTACTTACTTTGCTTATTGTTTTAAAGCTAGAGCTTAGATTATTGATTTGTATTTTTCCCATTTTTCTAACATATGCAGTTATTTCTGTATATTTCACTCCGAACATATTTTTAAATGTGTACCTCAAATTTTTATATAATGCATATTTATTTTTATTCAGTTTAATGCATTTGTTAAAAAAGAATTTGTCTCAGAATCAGCAGTTAGCGTAATGGCTGTGTCGCTGGACTTCCACGTAGTCGACCGCAGTTCGCGTCCCAGACTTGGTGGTTTAAAACTCACGCTATGTGTGTGTGCATGCCCAAGATCCCAAGAGGAGAATGGAGGAGAAGGGATTGCAGTGTGTCCATACCCCCTGAGGGGTGATTTCTTGCTTTCTGTCTCTCTGTCTCTCTCTGTCTGGCGAGCACACATGCCCTATAGCAAAAACCTCTCAAAAAAAATTTTTTTTTCGTGATACTTCCAGTTAACCCATAGACTATTATGGTGTATGTTATTTGGTGTTCCAGTGTTTGGTGATCTTTCTGATATTGACTAGCTTAATTCTATCATGACCTCCAAAGCACTGGCAATAATCTCCAAAATGCAGAAGTGGGATTACATCAGATTAAGAACTTTCTGTACAGCAAAGGACACAGTCATTAGTGTGAATTGACAATCCTCAGAATGGGAGACAATTTTTGTAAACTATGGCTCAGATAAGCGATTGACAACTAGAGTACACAGGGAACTCTAGCAGCTTACCTGGAAGAAAATGATGAACCCAATTAGAAGATGGGGAAATGAGCTGAACGAACAACTCTCTAAGGAAGACATATAAACAGTCCAAAGCATATGAGAAAATACTCAACATCCCTCATCATAAGGAAGATACAGATCAAAACTACAATTAGATACCACCTAGCACTGGTCAGAATGATGAAGATTAAAAAAAAAAAAAAAAGAATAAGTGCTGGCGGGGGTGTGGTGACATGGGAACTCTCCTACATTATTAGTGGGAATGTAAATTGGTCCAACCGCTGAGGAAAACAATATAAAGGTTCCTCAAAGACCTTCAAATAGAACTACCATATGATGCAGCAATTCCACTCCGGGGTATCTATCCAAGGACAAGCAAACGCTCAGTCAGAAAAGCGCTTGCACACGTGTATTTATTGTGGCATTATTCACGATTGAAACGATGCGGCACTAACCCAAATGCCCACAAACACATGAATGGATTGAAAAAGTGTGGCACATGTAGTCCATGGAATACTATTCAGTTATAAAAACAACAAAGACCTGGCATTTGCTATAAAGTAGATGAACATGGAAGATTTATTGCTGAGTGAAGCAAGTCAGGTTATGGAACAGAGACAACGTTATAGTAGAGAATGAGGGACTGCAGGACATAAAAGCATTGGAAATTGTTATGGACACGGGACAAAGTAGGAGGAGAGAAGAATGTAGAAAATGAAATTTTGGGAAAAAATAGAGAGGTAAGATATTTGTGGGAGACAGCTATGGTTTAGTCCCTGTTTATAATGATGTGTATAGTATTCTCAACAGGGCTGGTCTTAGGTGTATTTCATGCTGAGTAAAATCTCTTTAGAATCTAAATGAGGTATAGCAATTGAATGTATAAGTAATAATTTATAAAATTTAAAAATTCCTCTGTTTAAAAAAATATCTATCATGATCAAAGAACATACTCTCTTATTTTAATTTTTAGATATGTGTTGAGGTATGTTTATGATCCATTATATGATTTTCCTATGCACATGTTTCATGGGTACTTGAAAAAAATGTGTTTCCTGTTGTTGTGTGAAGGGCTTTGTAACTTTGTCAGGTACTTTTATTTAATGGTGTTGAGATTTTCTGTTTTTGTTGATCATATATCCCGTTCTGAAAAATATAGCAAAAACCTCAAAAAAAAATGTTGAGAGAGAGTATTCACTTCTCTAATCATAATTGTGGCTCTTTCTCCTTCAGGCTTTCTTATGCCAGTCTGGGGAAGGTCTTGAGGTACTAGTTCTTGGCTCACTTTGGAGTCTGGGATCCCCATTCAGCCTTGGCTGGCCTGTGTTAGGGCCCAGTCAGACATATTTTCTGTTGTGCTTGAATAGTAGAGAACAAATGGTTTTGAACAGTATTCTACATTATTAGATGGACTATTTCCTGGTCCTTTGACATAAAGGAGAAGGTTTTTGCTGGAGTTAAAATTATTTGCAGCCATTGGCACTCCTATATTGCTGGCTTCTTTAGGTATGGGTCTAGAAGACAAAAAGAAATCCATGCAAATGTCATTACCGTGTTATTTCTTGTGCTTAGATTTCTTTAGTTCATCTGTCTCTTTCTCTCCACCTTGCTTGGTCTCTCTCTCTCTCTTTTCTGTATGTTCATGCTGTGTGTGTGTGTGTGTGTTGGTTGGTTGTACTTAGAGTAAAAGAGAAAAGTAAATCTACCCTACCTTCCCAGAGCAGAAGTCACCAAGGTAATATCCAAGGTTTGTTCAAATCCAGGTCAAAGACTAAAGTCTAGGGTCCAGGTGGTGGCACAGTGGTA
Organism: Tupaia belangeri chinensis; assembly: GCF_000334495.1. Lineage (NCBI taxonomy): Eukaryota > Metazoa > Chordata > Mammalia > Scandentia > Tupaiidae > Tupaia > Tupaia belangeri. Next base: position 366,511 of record NW_006159719.1, read on the forward strand.
ATACAAATGGACCCGCATAGAAAAGCTTCTGGATTCAGGACTCGGACCTCTCTGAGCACATCAAATGTGTGTACATGCCTATGATCCAAGCTGGCTGTGACTGGGAGTGGACTGTAGTGTGGGGATTCTGTTTAAAAATATCTCTCCATGTCTCTCAGAGGAAATAAATAAATAAAGCCAAAAAACTCTGTAGCTTATACATTGTAATTTATTTTTGATATTTTAAGTACATTTTAATAATGTACAAATTTTAACATCTTCACATCTTGCCTGATGAAGGAATCAAGGTAGTTGTCCTGTAGAGTTTTACATAATCTGAATTTTGTAGATTATCTATCAGAGAGTTTATGATGGATGAAACAAGGAGAAAGCTCAAAGGGAAAGCTATTAGAAAGTCGTTAGATCTCTCTCTCTCTCAATCTCTCTCTCTCTCACACACAGACACATACACACAACACAATGATTGAGAAGTTAGGGAAAGCAGACTTTTAGCTTCAAAACTTCTAAGGCAAGAGATCAATAATTAATAATTCCCAGACCTCTGCTTCTTAAGTGGGTGGTCAACAACAGACAGATCTTTTGGCTGACTACAAGCCATAAAAGACATTTTCAGCTGGAAAATTCTGCTCATAACATCAGAGTACGTCAATTAGAATAAAACTTTTCCAGAAGCATTTCCTTAGAGGAATCTGGTTTGGAAGTTATATTGCTACTATCGTTCCTGCTATGCAGCATTTTCCCTTGACAAAACATAATACTTTTTGAAATACACATTCCTATTTTAATGACATTCATAGTTTCAGAGAAATCTCCTGTGTTCTTATATAAATCAAAGGGATTTAAAAGGTAAAAAATATTAGTATGTCAACTAACGTCTCCAGTATAATATCTCATTGACACTCAAAATTTCTCTCAGAAAGGATTTTTGTTGTAGTTACAGATGCATTTCTCAATATCTTTTATACTCGATAAAAAAATTATCTCTTAATTTTAAGTTTCACTAAAAATGTTGCATATGTTTTCATCTATTTTTATTATTTGTACTTCATGTGTTTATAATTTACTGAGATAGAGTTTTGTTTTGTTTTTGTTTGTTTGTTTGTTTTTTGAGAGGTTTCTCTATAGAGTGCGTGCACTTTCAAGAAAGACAGAAAGTTAGAAATCACCTCCTAGGGAGAGATAGCTGCACCGCCATCTCTTCTCTATCCTCCTCTTGAGATCTTGGGCACGCACACACACGTGCCTGGAGTTTAAGTCACCAGGTCCAGGATTTGAACCTTGGTTGACTACATGGGAGTCCAGTGACATAGCCATTTCGCCATCTGCTGGTCCTGAGTTGCTTTGTTTTTAGCAATGTCAATTTTGAGGATTCCAATCAATTAAAATTTGATAAGTTATCTTAACCTAATTTGTTATAACTGCATTAATATTAAAGAGTTGATTATACAGTTTATTAAATACCATTGTTGGACATGGTATTTAGAATGGTCTTTGATCCTACATATTTTTCAAGCAACAATTTAAATGAAGGCTCATTCATAAGTAAACCATTTTTATTATAAATAATAAAGAATCATTGTGATGTGATTATCAAGTGATCAGACTTCAAAGTTGCCTGAAAAAAATCTTTATTCTGAGAGGAATTTGCACTGATAGAAAATAATAAAATCATTATAAAAAAAGATGATTTTTTTAAAAAAAAGAAAGTGGATACAATGTTTGATTTTCATTTTTTGCTTATTTGGCTTGTTAATTCGCATATATAAATTACATTTAGAAAAATGGGAAAAGATAATTGTGTTATTGAATTTTATAACTTTTGTATGTGAGTTTACATTCAGATATGCTTAAAATATTTTTATATTTTAATATAATATTTCAATTTTTATATAATCATTTTGGATATTTACTTTTTAAATTTATATTATTTTTATTTATAAATCATTACATATAAAGAAATTAATTCCATCCTACTGAGCATTTTAAAAATGTAAATGTTGATAGATAATTTAAGATGAGTTATCTTAAATTTACACAACACTGAGATTATGTAAGTAAGTAATATATTGCCTCAAAGTAAGAAAAATAGCCACATAATTCAAGTAGGATTGTGTTTTCAAATATGTCTATTTCAAGTATATCTCTTTTTGATCCTAAAATAATTATACGAACATCAAGTTATACTTACAAAAATAAGAAATGCATCCCCCTTGTTAAATTGAGTTATTGCACATAAACTTATTTTTTTCTACTTCAACATATAATTTTTCACTTCTTTTGAGTGGTCTAAGATAGTCATTTAAAATTTTTAAATCTGTCATGCATTTTAAAAGAACTAATATTTAGACCCAAGATCTTTGACAATTACAATGCAATACATCTGCAAACAGAGTGGATTCTGTTCTACTCTTAACTCTAAAAATGTGAACTTCAAAAGGTTCATAGAAGATGTATTGCATTCTAGCATACGTATCTGTCATGCATAAGAACTAGTTAACTAATTTGCTTTCTTTGGGGTCATTTTTTTCTTAGAAACTATATATATTTCTTTGAATTCAAACTCATAAAATCTGTTGATGAGATTCAGCTTCAGAAGAATATTTCTTGACTCATAATATTTCAAAAAACACATTTCTGGAAACTTCGCTATATTAAATCTTATTAATACAGAGGTCTGGAGCAATCATTATTGAGTTGTCATCAGAGTCTACAGAATATAAATCTAAACAAATGCGTTCAGTTTAAAAAGAATTCTTTATTAAAACCACCTTTCTTTAAGGCTCTATTACCTCAATATGTGACTTGGGTGTGTTTAAGCAGGGCTTTCCGTCCTGTCAGTGTAACTGGCCACTGCTTGCTGGCATTCAGTCCAAATTGACACCATGAAGCACTAGGAAGACATGTTTGAAAACTGACTATTTTCTAATAGAATACATCAAGTCAAACTGAAGATCTTAGGCACAGTTTTACTCTTAAGAATGCTGGGCAATTCTTCGTATGCTTCAAGCAATCAAACCAGTAAGTATGTGACTGTTTTTAAGTCATATGAGTGTTTATTCTCTTTTGACTCCTTTCTTTTTAATAATTCTCTTCATTATCACATTCCAAAATATAAAAATCAGCCAGTAACTCAATGTTCATTCTTTAACAATAGTCATTAGTTCAATAAAGTGAACCTGAGATGTATCTGTATCAGTGGTTAACTTCCTTAGGCAACTTAAAATGCTGACATTTGATCCTCATCGTTCGAAAGGCAGCATTTAAAAAAATATGTTTCCAAGGGAATGAAAAGACTAAAGTTCAAGTCCAGGAGCCTGGTGGATGTGATTTGCTACAGCTCACATTACTGCAAGGTAGAAACAATGTTGGCAAGAACCAAACCAACTTTTCACATAACTCATTGCACATAGAAATCCATGAGCGAATAAAGTCGGCATTAATATGTCGCCACTGTGCATAATAATTTTCAAATGTAAGTTCCACGTTTTAAACAGAGCAGTTGTAATATACCCATTTACCATAAACTCTGATTTCACCACAGCTTATGAAATTCTTAAACTAAACCAGAATCACATATGGGTTTCCAAGACTGGTCAAGGCAGGCTGGTCAAGGCAGGACTGCCCAGTGCTGTTTTATTTGAAAACAAGGAAGGCACCATCTGCTTTCGCCAATCGAGGGGAAGACAAAGTTCTCTTACCCCTGGGCAGCTGACATGAGCAGCAGTTCAGGTGAGTGAGCAGTTCTCAAACCAGTCAGTAGCCCCCTCCAACTGTCTTTAAAGGAAGAAGTAACTTCAGTTAATTTGAACCAATTGCTGGGAAAAGATTACACCTCACCTTTTATGTTTTTATCACCTCTCCTCCATTTTAAGTGCATCAATTATTTTATGTGAAGTAAGACTATTAAACCAGAGAGGGTCACTTTCATAATCTAAATTCACCAGGTATGTGGAATGGAGATCTAAATCGGATAGGTGCCTTACTCTGCAAGATAGAGGAACAGTTCTATGGCTGTACTTCTAAGATTAGCAGATAACACATAGCATTCCTTTATATAGGCAGTTGTAAGAAAATTAGGGACCCAACTAAATCATAGAGAACATCTTAAAATGCCAAAGTCCTAGTTTCACCATAGGTAAAATGGTTAATTTTAAGGAATGTTTGTTGCTAACTCTATAGCTTCAGCTAGAATAAATTTACCTTTGTAAACTCTACCAGGCATTCAATTTCAAAGGATTCAGGTGTCAGTTCAAAATTTAAAAAAAAAAAAAAAAAAGATTTTGTCTTTTGACTTGCCCATAGTTTTCAATGCAACCTTTACCCAACATTAAAGGTAGGGATTAAGAATGGATTATGGTGGCTTACATCAAGTTTTTATTTTATTTTTCTTCTTCCTCGCATAGTGTGGTTTCCCTGCATCTGATTATTGTGGAAGGTTCAGAGAGACGTGAAGTAGCTGGAAGTCAATCAATATGAGGCGAATGCAGGGACGGTCTCAGGGAAGTGTTTGGATTCTGCTCTCAAAGCCGCTCCGGCTCTCCACCAGAAGGAACCGGCGTCTCACAGCTGAGCTTCAGCCCCTTTTATTTCCTGTAATGCACTATTGATCCTGTGAGGCTGAAAAAGCATGTCCTCGTGTGCAGTGAGCAAAGAAACAGCTACACCTCCCAAAAGAGTGTTGCGTTTGGAAACTCAGTGATTTAACACTCTACCTCTTTGTACATTCCAATTCGCCTCACTATATGTCAATTAATTAATACATTAACCACCACTGTATTTATTTCATGAAATCATTTCAAGGAACATTTCTGAAAAGAAAATCATTAGCAATTACATCGAATTTTACTATTTTTCTTGTATCTAACATTACTTCCCTCAACCATGATAAAGTCATATTAATTTCTAGACTTAAAAAAATCTGTGTATGTTATAATATTCTCCTTCTGAAATTTCCACCCCTGCGTTCTTTTTGATTTTTTAAAGAACTATGGTATTAATTTTATACATTGTCATTATTTTTTATGCTTTTGAAGTTGATGAGAGAGACAGACAGAGAGAGAGAGAGAGAAAAGGAAAGTGAGAAAACAAGCTGCCAGGTCTGGGACTCAAACCACCAGCAGACATGTGAGAATCTGGCTGCCTTAACCACCACGCCACCTGCTGGCCCCAACCCCTGAGTTTGTTTAACTTGCAAAACTCTGATTTTCTGTACATGTTTATTCTGTAAGTCAGGTCCTTCTATATTTATGTGGGAAGGTCATGCTTTCTCCTTTTTGTACCCTATAGTGATTTTCTAAATTATTTATTGTTTAAAGTTTTAGAAGAAATAAGAAGTAGAAACAAACAAACAAAATTTCCACCATGCCTCCTGCCAGCCCCAGAATTTTTAAAAGATTCTTAAATACATACGACCTGCTAGTTAAGGTAGCTGGATCCCACATGGCCAGCTGTGTGGTTCGAGTCCCAAACTCAGTAGCATGAAAAGCACGTGCGGTGGAATGCTTTCTCACATTCTCTCTCTCTCTGTCTCTTTCCTGGGAGAGCAAAACTATGTGGCATAGTAACACACCACACACACACACACACACACACACACACACACACACACACACACACATATATATATACAGAGAAAAAGAGAGAGCAAGAGTGATCCTAACTTTAAAATTTTTTGAACAATAAATTAAATCATTTCCAGTAATTTTCAGTCAGACATCCTCTACATATTTCTCTACATAAAGTGTTTGAATATACCACTAATTAATGAATTTTGTGTACTATAAACCCAAACTGAAAGTTTAGAAGGATCAAATAAACCAGAAATAAATAATATTTTTGCATTGAATTAGTTTATTTTTCAGATTGCCTGGGATGCATTATGAATCACTTTGTTTTTTACTTAAGATAGCAATTCCGTTCTTTTTTTTCTTTATTTTTCCTACAAAGAGTGCATGTGGTCGCCAGAGTGAGAAAATTCCTCCCACTGGAGCACAGTACACTGCATCTTCTTACATTCCTCCTTTCCATCAGCATGGATGCACATGTACCTAGCCTGTTTTCCACATCTTTGGAATCAGGATTTGAACCTTAATCAGTCATGTGCAATCCAGCTTCCTTAACCTGTGCTGAACTATAGAGTTGGCATTTCTAAGTTTAATTCTAATTTCTTCAAGGAAAAAGTCAGAGCCTGGACAGCTGTGCACCAGTCAGTCATGACACAGTTTGGTTTTAGGCATTCATTAAGGGTCTTGGAATACATCACCTGTGGATAGCAGGGGACGAAGGTACAAATATCAATATTTTTTATCATATTTGCATTGCCTGTGTACATATGTGTGTATAAATGTAAGCATGTGAGAACAAACTAAAATTATAAAGCCACTTAATCTGTAAGTACCTCAGCTTGCTTATTCTATAATAAAGATATTCTCTCAGGGACAGCAGGTACCGTGGTAGTTAAGGCTTTGGAATTTGAATCCTGGACCTAGTACCTCAAAAATCATACTGGGTGTATGTGTGTGCATGCCCAAAGGCCAGGGAGAATGGAGGACCATCCCTCCTGAGGGGGCTGATTTCTCACTTTTGGTCTCTCTGTATCTCTCCAGTGAGTGAACATACCCTATAGCAACCCCTCCAAAAAGAAAAATTTTAAAAAAGGAATGTTCTCTTTCATAATTAGCATGTCAGTAGCGTGACTAGTAAAATCATAACTATTCCCTAATCAATATATATTGATTTAACAACAAGAATATATTTTATGCATATCATTAAATCAGTCTCTGAAATAAGTAGTGCTGTTTTCTGTTAGAGGGGATAGTTAAATAATTTATAATCAAATTTAAAGCATTAGAAACAAAGAATAAAATACAGAAAACAAAACAATTTTTAAAAAATTAAAAATTAAAAAGATCCGATTATATTTTGGGGCTGTTTCTTAGTTGATTTATACTCTTTTTTTAATGTATTTTCAGGATTTTATGGTATGGAGTGTGTGCTCACTAGAGAGAGAGAGAGGAAGAAAGAGAAGGAGAGAAAGAGACAGTGAGAAGAGAAATGAGAGATCACCCCACAAGGGAGATGACCATGCTGCAATCCCTTTTCCTCCATTCTCCTCCTAGGATTTTGGGCACGCACATACACATGCACCTAATGCAATTTTCAAGTCGCCAGGACCATTACTCCAACCATAATTGGCCATACGGCAGTCCAGAGTTTTAACCACCGTACCCCTGTTGGTCCCCTGATCTTATTTTAAGAACTCATTATATGTAGACTTTTTTTGAACACTTTATATGAAAGTTAAAATCATGTATTTAGGTCATTTTATCTTTTCTATTTTTAACTATCATTGCATTTATTATCAGATAATGTTCTAGCGAATCTTTTTTTAATATAAAGTTTTGACTTATATAACTAAGGAAGATTGTCTGTTCTATCCTCCTCCATTTATGTTCTTTCAGTTATTTTTCCTTCTTTTTGATGTTCTGAGTTTGTTTTTGTTTATTTTAAATTACATCCTTTATTTTTTTTTATTTCAAGTTCGTCTTTACATTCAATCACGTTATTTAGCTTGCAAAGTGAATATTTCAACATGTGTACACTTCTCCCCAGTCCAGTTGATACTACTATAAAGTTACCTTCAACACAGAATACCCCATTGCTTTGTCCCACTTATTGTTAAAGATTTTTTTAACCATTGTTTATAGGTATGGGTTTTAGAGGCTTTTTTTTTTAGTTTTTGTTATAGGGCACATATGCTCACCAGAGAGAGAAAGAAATCACCCCGCAATTGCCTCTCTTCCATTCGCTCAGGATTTTGAACAGTCACTCACATGCACCCAGTGTGACTTTTCTTTCTTTTCTTTTTCTTTTCTTTTTTTTTTTTTTTTCTGGAGAGGTTTTTGCTATAGTTATTTAGCTTACAAAGTGAATACTTCAACACATGAACATTTCTCCTTAGTCCCGTTGATAAAATTATAAAATTATCTTCAACACATAATACATTTCTTTGTCCCATTAATGCTTTTCTAATTTTCATTTGAGAATGTTATTCTCCTGTTATGTCATTTTTGTTTAAAATTGTTCAGTATTTGAAAAACGTTACCTGAGGATTTATCAGATTAGGGGAGATCCTGGCAGAGCATAAGCACTCCATGCAAGATTCTTAGGTAAACCGGTGTTGCATGACGTTGGCTGATGTTTAATAAAAGTTAGCATTGACTCTCTTGTACCCTGTCAGCTCACCCTACATTAGTATTGGAATCTGTGGTTCCAAGGAACACAGGAAGCATTTTCAGCCCCTCTTCTCCTATTTCAAGTGTTTTTCTCTTTGTGTTTCAAACTAGACAGTGAGTCCCAGAATATAACTCAGTTTCCTCTAAACCACTTCACAACTGATTTTGATGACTGAAGTGTTTAAACCACTTTCTCAACAAAGCATAGTAACTGACCTAGCTACTCAACAGGCTGAGGTCATGTGGAAGGTTCAGGTTTAATTCCTGGCCCACCCTAAATATCAGTGTGCTGTTATGGGCCTGTAGTCCCAGCTGCTAGGGAGGCTGAGGCAGGAGGATACTGACATGGTACACCCATATAAAAATAAATGAAAATAAGTAAATAAAGCACAAAAATAATACAACAGCTGAGTTTCTGGCATGAGCATCCATTGTTAAGTTTGTTGAGGGAAGATTTGTGTACGTGTGTGTGTGCACGTGTGTGTGTGTGTGTGTGTGTGTGTGTATGTTATAATTCTACTCTATGTAGTGTTATTCTCATGTTGAAAATTATAATTTCTAGGTATCAGAAACAACGTTTTTACTACTCAGAATTTAAAATAACATGCATTTTTACCTTATAGATAAAATTAATTTCTTTTTAAAATTTTTTATGATTTTTGCCATAGGTCATATGTGCTTGCTAGAGAGAAACAGAAAGACAGTGAGAGGGGAAGTGAGAAATCACTCCCCAGGCGGGATGGGCATGTTCTCAGTGTGATTCAGCTGCCAGGTCCAGGACTCAAACCATTGTCGGCCATGTGGGAGTCCAGTGCCTCAACCATCATGCCACCTGCTGGCCCCCATAATGTCCCATTTTTATATTTTCGAAATAGTTGACTTTATTACTTTAAGGTACTTAAATGTTTTCACTTATATTTTACTTATTATACTTAAACATGATGTGAATGTCATTAATCACAAAATAAAAGAATGAAATCTATACATAAATAAAAATAAAAATATTGCAATAGAAATATTTATGCTAATTTGGCCACAAACACAAACTTCAGGAACTATTTAGATAAAAATTGATAGATTGATATTCAAAACATCAAATATTTTAACCTTCAAATTTGCATGTGATTTTTAGAAATATTAATTTAATTTCTAGTCAAAAGTATCTTGGTAACAGATGATTGGATTTAAATTTCAAGCTGACCACAGAATTTTAACCTTTCTGTCACAGTTAACTTATAGTCAGCTTGCCCAAAAGCAAGATTCTTAATGGAGAAAAATTAGGTATGAGATTCCATTACACAAGAGGCAATAAAGACTGTAAATCATTTTACATTCACCCTAACACTAGTTCTAGTTACCCAAGTTTTCATTGAATATCTACCCTGTTTAAAACATTATGACAGAGGCAAGGGATACCTTGTTGGTTCCAAACTATAGCTTTTAGGGAAGACAACTAGAAGTTTCCAGAGGGTTTGAAATCCTTGCTAATCCCTTCAGTTTCTAATATTGCATCCTGCCAAAGAAATTTGATTTTTTTATTACTCAAAAACCTCCCTCATGTCTATCAGTCACCATTTTTCACTCTAATTTTTTTCCATGCCTTTGACTACATCACTAGGATCTTAGTAATTAACTAAAGTGGTTAGAAACTTAAACAAAAATTACAATAACCACATCTACAAACACAGCTATCACTCAGCAGACATGCACACGTGACACACACACACACACACACACATTTACAGGCTTCTAAGGCTTTTTGTTTGTTACTAGTAATTTTATATTTTAAAATCCTGACGAATTCCAAAGGAGTTATTTTCTTACTTCAGTGACAAGAATAATTTAATATAATAATGAGAGGTTTTTTCTCTATTTGGACACAAAAATTTAACAAGACCATCTGAGGTACCCCCATAAGAAGTATATAGGACAAATTCTGCAGCTTCACTGAGTACAGGGAACCTAGAAAGGGTGAACACTGATTTAGAGTAGAGTTGTGGTGTTAGCAGAGACATTACAAATGCAGTCTTTTCTAGCAGATCTGTATCTGGATGAAAGGAACAGAGACAAACCGCTTATCTTGCTTAAGATCCAGAACTTCCTTTGCACAAAGTGGCCTCCAATAACAGGAACAGAATTTGAGATCCAATATTAAATTTATAGATCAGTTTTTTTTTCTTTTCCTTTTTTTTCTCTTTTTCTTTTCTCTTCTCTTTCTTTATTTGTTTTTATTTTTAGCTTTTGCCGTAGGGCAAATGTGCTCACCAGAGAGAGAGGCAGAGAGGAAAAGTGAGAAATCACTCTGCGGGGGATGACCACACAGAAATTCCCTCTCCTCTCTACTTTTGGGGTTTTGCACATGCACACACACATTCCTGGCACAATTTTCAAGCTGCAGAGTCCAGACTCAAATAATAGTCATCTGTGTAGGAGTCCAGCACCTTACCAACATGCCACCTCCTGACCCCTGCTGGTTAATTTTCAAAAAATAAATTTTCAGATGAAATGGTGGTTATTATTATTTTCACCAAAGCTTTAATTTTCAATCTCCTTTTCAAAAGAAGGGATATAGAACTTTGAATTCCCCCAAAGCACTTTGTTGTCACTCACAGATAGATACACATACATACATTTGAAACATTGAAGATATAGTTATGCATGTATTAATACAATTGTAAGATTCTTTTTTTAATTTTTGGGGAGGTTTTTGCCTTAGAGAGTGTGTGCTCATGGAGAGAGAGAGAGACAACGTAAGAGGGAATGTGAGAAATCAGACCTCAGGGGAGACGGTCACGCCACAATCCCTTCTTCATTCTCCTCCCAGGATCTGGAGCATGTATGCACATGCAACTGGTGTGGATTTCACATCACCAGATCCACTAATCCAACTTCAGTCGACTATGTGGGAGTCCAGGGACAGAACTGCTACAATATTTGTTGGTTCTGTAATGTTTTTAATATGTTGGAAATAATATTTTATTGTTTTGAAATTACCCATTAAAAAAAAAAAACTCATATGTCTACTTTCTCACTATAGGTAAGATAGATACAATGAGAATATTTCCCTGGTAGAACTTTGTAGATTAAAATTTTGAACATATATATTCAATATATGACAGAATACATTTGAGCTATTCTACTTCTTCTTATTGAGTCTGCTGAAGACATGATTTCAGTTTAGTGTTTTGTACCATACATTACCTTTTCTGAGGTCACATACAAACTTCTATTTCAGACTCTTAATGTTTTATTTTTCCAGAACAACCTAGTATGTGTGTTGTGACCAGTGTACATGTTGAAAAGTAGCATCACAGATCTGGACACAAGACATGCTACACATCTTTTCTGCACCAAGATATAAATGCTAAGTCAGGATAGCTGACAAGATATTCTATTTAAACCTGATATTACTAAGCATGAGGCACTATGAGATTATTTAACAATAAATATGTAGTAATATGAAAGACTTTAAAAATGGCATGTTATGTATCCTTTCCCCAAAAATCAAATTTCATTTGTAGGAAATGTAAGAAATAGAATATAAGTTTAATAAAATTGAGTTTTCAGAACAATTTATAATACAATTTTTCCATTTTTTTCCTTCTTTAAAAAATTGTGATTTCTGGCTGATGTATAACAATTGTACATCCTTGTGGGATATATTACGGTTTTCAAAGCATGCTTGCAGTGTTTAATAATCAAACTGAGGATACAGACGTATGTATCTTACTAGATACTGAATATTTCACTGTGCTGTATGTATTCATTAATACTACTCAGCCATAAAAACAATGAAACCCTGATGTTCGACACGAAGTGAATGAATATGGAAGACTTGATGCAAAGCAACGTAAGCCAGAGTATGAGAGACGGGCATTATAGGTCGCCACTCAACATGTACCAAACATCTGCACTCTATAGTGGAAGTGGAAAGACCGGAAGGAAGAGTAACAGGGTATGGATACTAGACTGTAGATATAAGCCATAGTAAGGATAGGGGTAACATGGGAGTGGGTAAAAGGGGGAGGGAGTGAGGGAGGGGAACGGGGGAAAATAGTACATTTAATTGACATAAAAATTAAAAGTTACTTGTGGATGATTTATTGCATGGTAATATCTTTGTTTTGACTGATATGCACTGTATTTGTGCTGGGAAAAGCCATGGTGTACAGTGTAAAGACATAGAGTGATTACACGTAAATAAGAAGAAAAAGGAAGAAAGGGAAATAAAAAGAATAATACAGAAACAAATAGTTCTATTAGATTTTTAGGTTTCATTTGAAAGTATGTGTTGATGCCAATGACATGTTTTACTCTGTTTTGGAGCATCATTCTATGATCTATTTCACGTTATCATACGTGTGCTTGTATCTTAATAATATTCTCCCAAACTCCCAGCCCGATTCCCACCGTGCAGCTTCTCAAATCTAACATTAATTTCTCTACTTCTGTGCTGTTCGGTCCTGCAGTTTCCACCAGAGAGCGAGGACATTTGGTATATGTTAAGTGGGGCATACAGCGTTTTCATGGCCTGTTTTATTTCAGCATTATATTTTCTAGGTTTGTCTACTTTGTGTCAAATTACAGGATGCTGTTCTTTATAGCTCAGTAGTATGTGTGCCGCATTTTCTTAATCCATCCACTGATTGTTAAGCACTTTGGATGATTACATGTCTTAGCTATGGTGAATAACGTTCCCATAAACATGGATGTGCAAATGTCTTTCTGAGAGAGTGATTTCCTTTCTTTTGGGCAAACACCCAAAAGTGGCATGACTGGGTCATATGAAATTTCTAATTTTAGATTTTTCAGGAATCTCTATACTGTTTTCCATAGTGGCTGTTTCAATGTGCATTCTCACTCACAGCACACAGGATTCTTTTTCTCTGCAACCTTGCCAGCACTTGTTTTTCATTTTTGGATTATATCCATTCTGATTTGGGTTAGGTGATACCTCAGTGTGGTTTGGTTCGCATTTCCATTATGATAAGAAACACTGAGCTTTCTTTTCATATGCTTATTTAGTCATTTTTATGTCTCTCTTTGAGGATTGCTGTTAAAATTAATTGTCCATTTTTAAATTGGATATTTTTTAGAGTTTCTGTTTGTTTTTGTTACTGATGAGCTATTTTAGTTTCTCGTATACACTGATTTCCACTCCCTTATCTGAAGCACAGTATAAAAATATTTTTCCATCCAATGGTTTGTCTTTTTACTCTCTTTTTCCTTTACTATGCAGAAGTTTTGTTGTTTGTTTGTTTGTTTGTTTGTTTGTTTTTATCTTGATATGATTCTTCTTGTATATTTTTGGTGTGTTGTCCATATTTTAGGAGTCTTATTCATAACAGTTTTGCTTACTCCACTATCTTGAAGTGTTTCCTCTGTGTCTTTAATCAAGTGGTTTTATAGCTTGAAAAGATAAGTTTAAGTTTTTTTCATGTTTTCAGTTGTTTTTTTTTTTTTTTTTTTCGGGAGGGAGAGGTTTTGTTTTTTGTTTTGTTTTGTTTTGTTTTTTGCTATAGGGCACTTGTGCTCGCCAGACAGACAGAGAGAGACAGAGAGACAGAAAGCGAGAAATTACTCCCCAGGGGGGATGGCCACACCACAATCCCTTCTCCTCCATTCTCCTCTCGGGTTCTTGGGCACACATGCACATGCAACTGGCGTGAGTTTAAGCCACCAGCTCCGGAACTCGAACCGCAGTCTACTACACGGGAGTCCAGATACATAGCTATTACACTAACTGCCGATACTCCTATTTTTATTTAATTTTTGTAAATGGGGAGAGTTAGTGGTCTGGTTTCATCCTTCTGTAAGTGGACATCCACTTTTTTCAGCACAATTTATTGAAGGCTGTCTTTTCTCCAATACATTTTCTAGTGATTATTGTTAAAAATATGTATACTGCATATTGTTGAGCTCATTTCAGTATTCACTATTCTGCTTCACGGGCCTAAAAAGTCTGGTTTTGTTGCAGTATTACTCATTTATAATGGCTTTCAAATATATTTTGAAGTCAGCTTGCGAGAAGCCTACAACTTTATCAATTTGGCACAGTTTGCCTTGATAATATGGAGTCTTTTATGGTTTCAAACAAATTTTGAATTCTTTTACTGTTTCAATGTAGAGGAAATTGGTATTTTGGATATAATTGCATTGAATGTGTAGATCAGTTTGAAAAGTGATCAACGTATTAACTCTATTAATTCTTACAATCCATTAAAAAAGGATATTTTTTTCCATTTTGTTGCATCTTTTTCAATTCTTTTTTTTTTTTGGAGAGGTTTCTGCTATAGGGCACATGCTATAGGGCACATGTGCTCACCAGAAAGACAGAGAGAGACAGAGGACAGAGAGACAGAAAGTGAGAAATCACCGCCCCCCCCCACTCCTCCAGGGGTATGGCCATGCCACAATCCATTCTCCTCCATTCTCCTCTCGGGATCTTGGGCATGTATGCACATGCCCGGCATGAGTTTAAGCCACCGGGTCCGGGACTCAAACCACTGTTGACAACATGGGAGTCCAGTGACACAGTCATTACGTCAACTGCTGATCCCTCTTTTTCAACTCTTTTATTAAGGTACATATACTTTTTATAACAGAGATATATACTTTTTGGTATAGACCTGTGTCTAGGTTTATATATGTATTTGCGCATGCATATTTTAAATGAGATTGCTTTTTCATTTTATATTAGTCTGTTAATGTAAAAAATGCTACATATTTTTCAATGTTAACTTTGTATTCTTTAACTTCACTAAATTTAAGTGTCATGTCTGAAAGCTTTTTGGTATATTCTTTGGGCTAATATGTATATACATTTATATTATATATTGGACATCCCTACATTCCAATTTTAAGCAGAAAAGTTTTGAACTTCTGCCTGTTATGTTCTATGTTACCTGCAGTTTTATCATATATGGCCTTTGTTATGTTAAGAAATGTGCTTTTTAGGGAACCAGCAGTTAGCGTAATGGCTACGTCGCTGGACTCCCACCTAGTTGACCGCGGTTCTCGTCCCAGACCCAGTGGCTTAGAACTCACGCCGGGCGCGTGTGCATGTGTGCCCAAGATCCCGAGAGGAGAATGGAGGAGAAGGGATTGCGGTGTGACCATCCCCCCTGGGGAGTGATTTCTCGCTTTCTGTCTCTATGTCTCTCTGTCTGTCTGGTGAGCGCACGTGCCCTATAATAGTGAAAACCTCTCCAAAGAAAAAAAAAAAGAAATGTGCTTTTTATATCTGCTTTGCTGTGAGTCTTAATTGTGAAGGAATGCTGTATTTTACCAACTGTTTTTCTTTGTCCAGTTTATATGATTGTATGATTTTTGTGTTTTTTCTATTAATGTGACATATTAAATTTATCATTTTGTATATGTTGAACAATCCTGCCATCCTTGGAATAATTTCTCCATGGCTACAGTCTATAATCTTTTTAATACGTTAATATTCTGTTGAGGATTTTTGGATCTATATTATTCATTGATATTGGTAGTTTTCTTTTTTGTTGTATCCTTGTCTGCTTTTGGTATTAAGGTGATGGTTTCTCCATAAACTGAATTCATAAGAATTCCATCAATTTAGACATTTTAAAATAGTTTGAGAATGAATGTAAATTCTTCATTTAAAGATTTGAAAATACAGCAGTGAAGCCAGTCCTACCTGGTCTTTTTGTTGGAATACTATTTAGTGTAGATTCAATCTGGGTAGTCATTATTGGTTTATTCTTGCTTTCTATCTCTTTCTGGTTCAATTATATGTTTCCAGAAATTGTCCATCTTTTCTAGGTCTTCCAGCTTGGTGATATATAATCACTTTAATATTCCCTGATGATCTTTTGTATTTCTATCATATGTTATAATGTCTTTTTTCCTTTTTAAATGATTTATCTGAGCTTTTTTTATATTTTTCTTTTTTTCTTGGTTAGTCTAGCTAATGACTTCTCTATTTTGGTTACACATTCAAATATCAAGCTTTCTATTTTGATTTTTTGTATTGCTTTTTGTTTTCTGTTTTATTCATTTCCACCCTGATTTTTATTATTTCTCTTTTCCTATTCTTGATTTTCCACTTTTTAAGACACATTATGCTTTTAATTTGCAATTTTTCTGTTTTTCTCTTGAGAGTATTAATTGTTATGAACTTCCCTCATTGCACAGCTTTCTTCATATTCCAAACATGTGATTGTTTTCATTTTTGTTTTTCAAGAAATTTCTAAATATCATTTTTTTTTCAGTAGTTTCAAAATCATTGAGGAGCATGTTGTTTAATTTTCATGTAGTTGTGTATTTTCAAAAGTTCGTTTTCTGGCTGATTTCAAGTTTGATTCTAGTATGATCAGAGAATATGACTTATTTTCTATTAAATGTGTACAGGCTTGTTTTGCACCCCGTAATGTGGTCAGTCTCTGAGAATGCCCAATGTGCGGCTGATTAACAACGTGTGTCTACTTGCTGGGTGAAATGGTCTATGAATGTGTGTCAAATTCATCTGGATTATGGTATCAATTAATTCTTTTGTTACTTTGTTTAATTTTTATCAAGATGACTTAACCAGTGGTGATGGTGGGCACTGAAATCCCCAACAATTAATGTGTTGGAGTTAACCTCTCCCTTTATGTTTTGCAGTTTTTGTTTTACGTATTTGTATTCACTGGTGTTGAGTGCATACTTATAACTATACATCTAAATTAATCTCTTTAATGTTATCTGGTGATCTTTTTCTCTTTTTTCCCTCTGAGAGTAGGATAAAGTTCCTTCTATTTTTAATTTTTCAATTGCATGGAATGAATTTTTCTAACCTTTCACTCTCAAACTATGTGTGTTGTACTGATAACAGGTACATATAGTGGCATATAGAAGATTTCTGTCATGATTTGTTAATTTTCTTCCATTCACCCACTCTGTCTTTTGATCAGAGAGATTATACACATTAATTTAAAGATATTATTGATATGCCTGGATATACACTTGTCATGTTGTTGTTAGTTCCTGATTGTTTTATATTTTTTATTTGTTCTTCTTTTACTATTGTTCATCTTTGCCATTTGGACATTTTCCACAATGATAGGGATGCAATTATTTCTCTTTCTTTGTGTAGTTGTTCATCTAATGAGTTTTATATCTTCGTGTGCTTTCATGATAGTATTTTTCTTTTATTTACAGATATACCACTCTCTGGATTAGTTTTTAAAGAGCTGGTCTAGTATTTGTGAATTCCCTGTATTTGTTTCTCTAGCAATTATTTTATTTCTCATTCCATTTTTAAAGATATTTTTCTGGGGTGTAGTATTATTGGCAGGAAATATTTTTTCCTTCAGAACTGTGACTATGTCATCTGATTCCCAGCCTGTCCTATTTCTGCTGGGAAGTCTGAGGTCTATCAGATGGAATATCCTTGATAAGTAGCATGTCATTTATCTACAGCCATTTTAGAACCTCACCTTTATCGTTGACTTCAACGTTTTGACTAAAGTGTCTCTTGAAGAGAATCTTTTTATGTTGAACCTGTATGACATTCTGTGAAGTTCTTGGACTCGGATATCAGTATCTCTCTTCATAATTTTGGAAGTTTTTGCTACTATTTTATGAAACAATGTTTATGCCTTTTTTTTCTCTTTGCCTTCTTGGATAAACATTATGCAGCTATCTGGTGACTTAATGGGGTCCCAAATTTCTCATACGTTATCATTTTTAATGATTATTATTTTCTCTTTAATGGTTTAAATTATTTCAAAAGTTGTATCGTCAGTTTCAGAGGTTCTTTTGCATGGTCTACCTGTTAGTAATGTTCTATAGAATTTTTTTACTTCCTCTATTGTGTTTTTTATCTTGAGTATTTCTGCTTGATTCTTTGCTAGGATGCCTATCTTTTTACCAAATTCCATAAATACATATATATATATATATATCAATGTTTTTCTCATCTCCTAAAAGTTGTATGTATTCTCTTATAACTCACTGAGTTTTATTAGGATCAGTATTCTGAAATCCATTTCTGACATTGCTGTTATTCTCTGCAGTTTTTCCCCTGTTAGTAGGGAGTGATGAATTCTTGGGTCCGACGTGGGGATGGTGATCCTTCTCCATGTGAAGCAGTCAATTGGGGATGGCTGACAGTAAGTAATATCCCATTTTGGATGGGTTGCACGCAAGAGAGATACAGGTGCTGGTTTGGGCGTTGTGATCCAGAGGGTGGCTAGCTGTTCCTGATTTGTGTGTATTCCCTGGAGATGGAGGAAGCTGTCTGTCTCCGGACCTAAATCTTTCCACACTCAGGTTCACCCCCTGTAGGTGGTTCATTGCAGGAGGGGGACACCAGTTCTGATTAAGCTTCACACCTTCCTCTCTAGCTACCACATTTCTTCTCCCATCTTCTCACACTCACAGTTCAGGGAGATCTCAAGATGGCGTCTTGAGCTGCTAGTAAAGAGTACAGAAGCAGTTTCTCAAGTTCTGAGAGAGTAGGAGGAGCAAGAGTGCAGACCTGCCTGTCGAAGGGGGATGTTGGTTGTCTCTGTCTTTTCTGTGGGCGAAGGAAATGGTGTGCTTACATGACAAGTTCTGTTCTGTAGAGCAGTTCTCATGCTGTGCTCTTCTGTTTTTCAGACTGCATAGTGCTGTGTGGGCTTGGCGTCAGGATCCCATCTCTAATAGTCCAGCTGGAGTGGTCACTGCAGCGACCCACCAAGAGCTGATGAGCTTTCAGTCAGTTCTCAGGATTTGAAGACTTAGTGGCTGTCAGGCCTAGGTGTAGGTATCCCCTCAGCAGTTTCTCAAAGTGACTCTGCTCTGCACTTTCTTAGATCCTTTCCAGTGAAAGGGGTCTCCGGGGATTTCGGTTTGTGCATCTCAGGGGGCTGAGTGCCTTAGTTACTTTTCTATGCTGTTTCTCTCTGAATTCCTTGGTTTAGAAAACTTCAGATATTTCCTTGTTGGTTTCAAACATTCTTCCTTAGGAATTCTAGTTGAATTGTGTCTGAGTAATTATAGATTTATATCTTAAGTGGGCAGAAGGTAAGTGCTAGGTGCTTCTCATTAGCCACACTAATCTTCCTAGCCATATGATTTGTTCTGTATGACAATTGACTTGATCCTCAGAGTAATACAGTAAAAAAAATCAGTGCGTATACTGGTTTAGATTAAAATAATAAGGAGATGTAAGAAGCAAGTGCAATGGGTGAAGTTTTTAAAAATATACTAGTTTTAAAATTAATATCAGGGAAAAAACAAACACATTTAATGCACACAAAAATGAGTTATTTACTAATGATAATGTATGCGGTAATGCCTTTGACTTGACTAATATGTACTATAGTCATGCAGGGAAAAACTATATGGCACACCAGAAAGACGTGCAATAATTACATGTAAACAAATACAATAATAATAGTATGAACCTACTCACAGTCCTGCAAGGGGAAGAGTGCTGCTGTGTGAAGCTGAAGCCACGTGGGAGACTGAGTTCAGTTCCTGGACCAACTACCTGGTACGGTGGTAAGCACCTGCAATCCCAGCTAATACGGGGCAAGGAGATCACGGCCTGCTGAGACTCTGTCGAAAATGTTTCTCCTTCCTTTTCATTAAAAAAAAAAAAAAAAGATATTTTAAAAATCTGTCTTTAAAATATGCCTGAAAAGATAAACAATTGATAAAACTTAAATGTGCAATACATATTAAATAGTATATTTTTATTAATGTGAGATAATAGTGTTATGTGTGTCTGTGTGTGTGTTAACAAATGTTTTCTAAAGATGCATATTGATAGATTCGCTAAGAAACTGTAACATCTAAAATTTACTTTCAAATATTATGTATATATGTATGTTTGTGTATGTATGTGTAATGGGTATAAAACTTTGTTTTGCTTTTCTATATGTTTGAAATTATTTACACTAAATTATTGGTAAAATTTTTCTAAATTACAGATGGTCTCTGACTTTTCTGACTTAAGGAATTTCAGTTGTTTTCAGATTTTTCAGATGGTGATAAAATGATGCACATTTAGTGAGGACTGTACTTTGAATTTTGATTTTTGGTTAAAAAAATGCATATAGGGATCAGCAGTTAGCGTAATGACTATGTCGCTGGACTCCCACATAGTTGACTGAGGTTCAAGTCCCGGACCCGGTGGCTTAAACTCACGCCATGTGAGTGTGCGTGCATGCCCAAGATCCTGAGAGGAGAATGGAGGAGAAGGGATAGTGGCGTGACCATCCCCCCTGGGGATTGATTTCTCGCTTTCTGTTTCTCTGTCTCTGTCTGTCTGGCGAGCGCATGTGCCCTATAGCAAAAACCTCTCAAAAAAAAAAATGTATATAGTACTTTTATTACAGAAAAAGTTTTGTGTTATGTAGTTTTGCCCAAGTGAAGGCTAATGTAAGTATTCCAAGCACATTTAAGGTAGACTGGGTTAAGCTGTCATGTTAAATAAAGTGGGTATATTAAATGTGTTTTGATTTGCTATGTTTTCTACTTACAATGGGTTTATGGGAGTAGAATAACATCATAAATTGAGGACCATCTGTATTCTGGAAACGCTAAGAGAAATTCTTTTCTATCTGAAGCTTTTATCTTTTTCTTTTCTTTCTAAAGAAATTAAAAATTATAAAAATGTGTTTTCTTTACATTTATTTGCTCAAATAATATTGGTCAGTGTTTATAGTATGCTGACTTGTGTTCTAGTATATCAGAGAAAATAAAAAACTAATTTTCCTGAAACATTTCCAGATTGTCAGAAGGCAAAATACTCTGGAAATAATAAAGCACCACAGAGGTCTAGGGAAGGGCATGGGGTGAGAGGTGGTGGTGATGAATTTTTATCCAGGACTGATAAGAAAGCCCCCTGTGGGAAGGGTTTGTGATGGTCAGTTGTATGTATCAACTTGGTTAGGCTAGTCTCAGCTATGCAATCAAACACTAATTTAGGTGTTGCCGAAGGTATTTTGTCGATGTGACTAAGTTCTATAATCAGTTTGTTTTAGTTAAGGTAGACTATTCTAGATAACCTGGGTGGTTCTGATTGGAACAATTCTCAGTTCATAAGTGCGGAACTGAGGTTTCTCTGAAGGAGAAGCAACTCTGTTTGTGCATCAGCTGGAGCATCAGCTCAGATCCAAGATTTCAGTCTTCCTTTCCTGACCTGTGGATTTCACAGTCCCTACAATTCTGTACAACCACTCCTTGAAAGATAAATCTATATCTACAACTTTATTTAAATTTTTTGATATCATCTTCTATTGCTTCCGTTTCTTTGTTGGAGCTCTGACTCATACAAGGATATTTAAGCAAAGCTTTGAAGAAGGTGAAGAACTGGATCGTGTGCCTATGTCGGGGTGCGTGTGGGGAGGGAACATTCTGGTGAGCCTTAGAGCAGGTGCAAATGCTTCCAGTTGAAATTTTCTCATGTGGTCGATGTTTGGAAGAGAAGGCAATCCCACTGCACCTTCAGTGCAACATTGAATGAGGAGAATGCTCCAGAACAACTGAACTATCTCTTCACAGAAAGAAGGGTAGACGTAACAGCTCACTGCTGCTAATAGCTTTCAGTTTTTATTGCATAGAAGTGTCCTCAAATCAAAATCTTGTATTTTATAGTTGTTCCTTCCCTACATAAATCATTCGCCAGAAAGTTTCTGAATATTTCTCAATTCTAAGAGGATGATGGAAACCTTCAGATTCAATTGAAATTTCCCTGAGATGTAGATGGCCTCTTTTACTAAAAATGCTGGGACATATTCTACCTATCTTGAACTTAGACGTGCCGTATGTAGTCAAGATGTCTGCTTGAAGACCTGTCCTATCCCTTTTCAGGATCAATATTTACGTCTGAAATGCTGTACTAGAAAAAAAGTATGTGAGAAAGCAACTCAAGCTTATTTTTCCCAACTTGTGAGAAAAAAAAAAAAGTGTACATCAGAATTAATTACTGTGCCAAAAGTATGTGATCGTTATTTTAGAAAAAGGTTCACTATTACATACAACTGAATTCTGGTAAAAATTGTCACAATTCTTTCCTCCAAAACCTCTTTGTCATCATTGTTAATTATAGAATTTGGAACCCAATAGGAGACTAGACTGGACCCCATGTTCATGAATATTCACAGTGTCTATTCTGCCTAAAACTGTGTATACCTTTTAAAAATAATGTTAACTATCATTGTTCATTACAGAATTATAGAAGAAGAGTTCTTCGTAAATAAAGGACAGACCCAAGGCAGCTATATTTTAATCATTATTTCTAATATTTACATGGTTGATTCTATCCCTAAATTTTGTCCAAAAATAAATGCTGAAGAAGACCTTATTTCAAATGGTAGCATTTGTACTTGCTATGATGTACACTGAGCATCCTGCCTATTTTGAGAAATCTTATATTTAACAGATTTAGAGGTAAATTCATTATTTCTATATCCAATAATACAAAACCTTCTATTAGAGCTTTGGAATGCAGATATTTTCTATCTCTTTTTTAAATAATTACTTATCTAAATTTATTTAATATTATTAATATTAAATATTAAATAATATTTTAAATTTGCTATAGGGAATATGTATTCATTAGAGAAAGACAAAGAGCAATTGAGGGAAAGTGAGGAAGCAAGTTGCTAGGTCTGGAACTTGAATCGCAGTTGGCTATGTGGGAGTCGAGTGCCTTACACACTGTGACACCCGCCGTTCCCCAGACATTCTCTTTAGGTATATAATGTCCCCATCATAGGAGCAAAAAGAGTTGAACTTTACAAGACAGGTCAGTATGTAGACATTGCTGTATAGACAATACAGAAAACAAGAATAATCATATATATAGCAAAAAAAAAAAAATGCATCATGACATTCCTGACAACCCAATATAACTTAAAGATCTACATTATCATCTTTAAAAAAATAGAAGAGCTAAAGAAATAGCATAGTTGTTTTATTTGTAAGATTTTTGAAGTGTTCTATTAATCAACTATTACACAAGATGAAAAAATACAACTTAACCCATTGGTTTTGGCAGATGAAGTTGAGCAATAATCCATTGAATACTCCTCTGTGTTTTTTGCCATTCCCCAGACCTGCCTTCAGCAATTGGTTTTAGAAGGGATACCAGAGACTATTTCCGGAATTGGGAAAGCATAAGCAGAATTTGGCAAGCAGTTTCTGGAAAGGTCCAGATAGCAAATGTGTTTGACTCAGTGAGCCTTGTGCTCTGTGTGGTAGCATCTCAAAAGCAGCCACTCACAACATGCGAACAAGTCAACATGGCTGTACTCCAGGAAAATTTCACATTCAAATGTGGGCAGTGTACAAATATTGTCTGAGGAACTCAGTTTGGTGACCTCCCACCAATCTAGAGCTGTTCTGGCTCCATTTCTCAGCCCACATCACACATAGAGGACGCTGAGGCCAAGGTCATCTAAAATAGGAAAAACAAAATAATACAATTCAGGCTTCTCCAATGACGATTTAATTTAAAAATAATTCAATTTTATTAATATAGATTTTAAAATTCCAAATGTTACTTTTTCCTGAACTTATATCTCATTAATATCATGGGATGATAGGGAATCAAGGATGTGGGGAAAAAAGCAAAACATAGAGAAAACAAGAAATGGAAGATCATTTGCTGACAATAACATGTTTGTTGATGTGCTTGATTGAGACAATATACAGTGTACTCTGGATGAAAAATCTCGTTTTGTATGCTGTAATGATGTACAGTGAATGAATGCAAATAAAGAAATTGAAAAAATATATCATGGGATGTTATAAAACGTAAATAATTATTGGCTCTTACATAATACCATTGCATTTCCTAAAGAAACTATTACACACACACACACACACACACACACACACCATAAAATTACATAGAATATATAAATTATATACACTATTTTTATAGAATTTAGTGCATCTATGTAGTATTTATTACAATTTATAGTATATGTAAAATATATATATATATATATAAATATTCCATACCTATTTATAATTTTTATACTCAGAATGAAATGCAAATGAAGTTTTGAATTCAGATTTCTCCCCTCCCTCTTTGATGTTTCCTTCAAGCATAACAATGTGGTGGAAAAATTGGTTACAATTTTGAATACACCTGCACACATGAATACAAATACCCTCTTGCCTATACAGAGTATAAACTCTTTCTAATTAAAAAAAATGGTGCATCAATAAAAAATTTTATTTCATGTTAATTTCTGAAGAAGTGCACATATTTAGTCAATAGCTGAGTGGTCTTGGAAATTCACACATAGTCTCCAAAATGAAGATGTCGGAATGATCATGAAAGATTCTGGTGTAGTCAAACACATACTCGTGTGGAAATTTTAATTACATTCAGGAGTAAAAGATAATTTCTACTATTTTTAAATTACGTGTCTCCAGTCAGGTGGGTAAACCTCTCTGTGTTAATTTCTTAGAAAAACTAAGGTATTGATAGTTATGTTAGCATACATACGCTCATTAAGAAGACTAGTGTATATTTTACACATTAAGGATAGAAACACAAGAAAAACAAATAGACAATTTTTTTTAAAAAATGGAGTAAGTTACATAATTCTAAAAGTAGGCCAAGAGAACTTTTACATTTGATAAGATAAAATAGCAACATGCGAGTCATACATAAAAATTGAAACACTGTTCTGTTGACATAAAATATTAAAGCAATTCAGGACTAGCAGATGGTGAAATGGTTCTATCACTTGACGTAGTCAGCCACTATTCAAGTCCCAGACCTGGTGACTTGAAATTCACCCTGGGCATGTGCATGTGCATGCCCAAAATGCCAAGAGGAGAATGTGGGAGAAGGGCTTGTGATGTGGCCATCTCCCCTAGGCGGGGGGGAGGGTAATTTCTTGGATTCTGCCTCTTTATCTCTCTCTGTATCTCCAGAGCGTGTACCTGCCCTATAGCAAAAGTCTTTAAAAATAAATAAATCAATAAAGCAGTGCTGGGAACCAGCAGTTAGCTTAACGGCTATGTCACTGGACTCCCACGTATTCGACCGCAGTTTCCGTCCCGGACCCGGTGGCTTAAAAACTCACGCTGGGCGCATGTGCGTGTGTGCCCAAGATCCCAGGAGGAGAATGGAGGAGAAGGGATTGCGGCGTGACCATCCCCCCTGGGGGGTGATTTCTCACTTTCTGTCTCTATGTCTCTCTCTCTCTCTCTCTCTCTCTCTGTCTGGCGAGCGCATGCGCCCTATAGCGAAAACCTCTCCAAAAATAAATAAATAAGTAAATAAAGCAATGTTAACCTCAGAGGTACTGCCATTCTATCAACATGAAATTTGAGGACTATAAAAACTATGAGAATTTCTAGGTTAAAACTGAAAAAAACTTACTACTTAAAAAATTGCAAAGTGTCAGTTGTCCTTGGAAGTAACATTTTCAAAATTAATAAATAGATATTGTGTGAGTAACTAGTGCACACTTATATTCCAAAATATTCACCATCTTTTGGTTGTAAATTATAAAAACATTTACATAATTTAAGGTACATTGAAATGGTCTTACAATAATTTTGCATAAGTATGTTTTACTACATTAAATGTGGTAAATTTTGCAATATATTTATCTAATATACCCCAATTTTTAAGATTTTTGCCATAGACATGTGCATTCGCCAGAGGGAGACGGAAAGACAGTGAGAGGGAAAGTGAGAAATCACCTTCCAAGGGGCGGTGACCACACTGACATCCCTTTCCTTCCATTTTTTTCTTGGGACTTTGGGCATGTACACAAACACACATACCCAGCATAAATTTCAAGTCACCAGCTCTGGGATTGAAACCATAGCTGGTCATATGAGAGTCCAGAACCTTAACCACCAAGTCACCTGCTGGCCTTTACACTCCCATTTCTAATGTGACCTCTTTTGACATTCAATTCTGATGTCAGGTGATAGAGTTAATTCCTTAGAATTCTAATGAAACTTTCTCTAGTCCTGTCTGTGCTATGACCAATGCTTGGCATCCCAGCTTTTTTGTGTTGTTTAAAGATTTTTTTTTACCTTTATTTATGTATTTATTTATTTATTTAATTTCACCAGAGAGGAAAAAAGTGAGAAAATGAGAAAGCAAGCTGCCAGGTCAGGACTTGAACCATGTGGAATCCAGCGCCCTTAAATACCACGCCACTTGCCGGCCCAAACATTCTAGCTTTTTTGCCGATATCCTGGTGGTAATTGGAAGATTCTAAGAGGGCGCTATTGATATATTTCCCACCGGTCTCTGCATCTTGTGGTTCTGTGGCCAATGTCAGATCATTCAACTTGACTTCTCTTTTAAATCACACCCTCCCCGCTGCCCCAGGGACTTCAAAGGTGGAATGCACAGCCTGATCTTAAGTGAAACACATGATACATTAACCTGATGTGAGAATGTTCTGAAGTTTAGACTAAAAGATTTTTATATCTCTACATGATTCTATTCTGTCTTCAGATTCCTTAATTCCTCATTGCTTGGTCCTCTCACTCTGAGTTCTCTTTGAAAATTTAATCTCTTTCATATTATAGTTATACAAAAACTAAAAGTCATCTCCTCTCTTAAATGTATTCTGCTAAATAATGATGAATATTCAGTGAATTTGCACTTTATTACTTAATAGAAGAACAGTGATAACTGGAAAGAAGAGGAAGATACAGAGGAGCAAAGCAGATCATTATTTACTTTTTAGACTATATCTTCTCAGTCACACCCAGTAGCTGAAAAACTCCACTGATGAATGACTTCCTCACCACCAACAGTAATGAAACTCCCTTTGGAATACATGTGCATCTTCTGTCCACTGATACTTAGAACTTAGCTGAGAACTGGTGCTCTCTAGAAACCTTATGTGAGTGAAAAGTAACGCTTTTATCTAATAAATTTTAAATTCTGATCCCATATCAGGTTTTCCTATTAGTAATTGTAAATAGAGCAGAATCTCTCTCTAAAATAGCTTAAAGAGGAGACAAACTGGGTAGGGAGAAGTTTTTAATAAAATTGGGACCAGCAGATGGTATAATTCTTATGTCAGTGGGCTCCCATGTGGTCAACAGTGGTTTGAATCCCAGACCCGGCAGCTTAAAACTCATGCCAGTTATGTGCGTTTGTGTGCCCAGCATCCCAGGAGGAGAATGGAGTTGAAGGACTTGCAGCATGTCTCTGTATCTCTGTCACTTTTTCTCTCTGGCAAGTGCATATGCACTGTAGCAAAAACCTCTCTGAAAAAAGAAAATCACATTAATAGTCATTGTCTCTATAAAGGGCAAAAAATCTCTAGAGATGAGTCTTTTTTCAATCATAATTTAAGAAATTTGTCACCAAAGCAGTCAATCATATGGGACCTGTAAGAAAGAAAGGAATCCTGGTCATAAGAATCACTCTGTGGGACCAGCAGTTGGCATAATGGCTATGTCGCTGGACTCCCATGTAGTCAATGATGGTTTGAGTCCCTAACCCAACGACTTAAAACTCACGTCAGGCGTGTGTTCATGCATGCCCAAGATCTCGAGAGGAGAATGGAAGAGAAGGGACTGTAACATGGCCATACCTCCTGGGGGATGATTTCTTGCTTTCTGTCTCTCTGTCTCTGTCTTTCTGGTGAGTGCAT
>NW_006159719.1:394373-401419 GCF_000334495.1 Tupaia belangeri chinensis
CCCCCCTAAAACAAAAACCCCTAAAAAAAAAAAAAAAAAAAAAGAGAATCACTGTGCAATATTTGGAGAAAGAAGGAAAATAAAATAACCCAAAAATAAAATAGCAACCAAATTCTTTTCTGTGACTTATCTTTATTAACACAATTAATGCCTCTGTGTGTGTGTATATATGTATGTATTTGTATGTATATGTAATATATTTAAACTAGTTATTCATTGTACAAGAAAATACCAGTTCTACTAATTTCCATTCACAGTTCTCTGGATATAATAATTACCCTGGGAGGTCACAATTATGCCTGTTATTCAAAACTACAAAAAAAGAAGTATTTTAATATTTTTCTTTCTTGCCTTATAGTGTAACTTTACCAATTAGTTCTGCATCAGCAATAATAAAAATGGTTAGTCATTATTCTACACATTAAAAGTGTGTTTCACATTATTGATTCTATTGTGCCATGGTGCTTTCATCTCTAGATAATAGTGGAAGACAAATATTGATTACTTCTAGAAGTGCTTTATGGTGCCCCCATTCTTGACTGTCAGAGGCACCTGATCAATGTATATTTAATTGATTTTTGATTCACTTATAATTGGAAAATCAGTAAATTATTATATTCAGCTTAGGATGTACACTCATCACAAAGAAATTTAGTTGAATTAAACTTTGGTCAGGAATTTGAAAGGGCATTGTATGCCATAATTAAGTAAATACATAAATTTTATTTTATAAGGTGAATATTGCCCTATAGGGATGTGCCAGATTCTTGGTTTTTATCCAGTCTAAAAAATCTTGGCAGATTCTTCTAAGAAAAATCCTACATCTTGTGAAAAATTCAATTATAACTTTAATATATATCTACTATGGGCTCTTAAATTTATTGTGAGAATATTTGCTTAATAATAATTACAGTAAAATCAAGATTTTATTCCCACCCATCCTTTACTATATGGCAACGATACCAACTTAATAACTTTATGTATGCAGTGCTAGGATTGACTGTTGGATAAAAATCTGGTGGAAAATCTGCAGCCCCTGACTATGATGAACAAGCATTTTTTAATTTTATATTTCCTTAATTACATGTAATTATTGTATATCTTTATGTATACAATAAGCATGCATTCAATATTTGATACTCAAATCAAGGAGATTACCATATACAATTTCAAAAAAGAATCTTATATTTTGTTTGTTAAATGCTTTTTTGCTGAGCTCCTTCCATTCACCTCCTACTACCCACTCCCTGTGCCCCTCATACAGTGTCTAGTATCTACATTTGTCCTTCCTACTATCAGGTCTTTGTTTTTCTTTTAGTAATTGTTTATTTCATTTTATTTATTATTTTTTTAAATTTGCTCTAGGGCATATGTGAGAGAGAGAAAGAGAGAGAGAGAGAGAGTGAGAAAGCGAGTCTCTAGGTTTGTGACTCAAACTGTGGTCAGCTATATGGGTGTCCAGCACCTTTACCACCATTCCACATGCCAGCTCTCATCATGTCTTTAAATATTCAATTCCTATTGTAGAGTGCAGACGTATGAGGCATATTGAGTAGAGGCATACTATGTTTATCTTTCATATTTGGACTTATTTCACTCAGCGTTAAGTCTTCAAGATTTAACCACTTTGGGAACCACCAGTTAGCGTAATGGCTATGTCGCTGGACTCCCACGTAGTCGACCGTGGTTCGTGTGCCGGACCCGGTGGCTTAAAACTCACGCCGGGCGCGTGTGTGTGCGTGCCCAAGATCCCGAGAGGAGAATGGAGGAGAAGGGATTGCGGCGTGACCATCCCCCCTGGGGGGGTGATTTCTCGCTTTCTGTCTCTATGTCTCTCTCTGTCTGTCTGGCGAGCGCACGCGCTCTACAGTGAAAAATCTCTCCAAAAAAAAAAAAGAAAAAAAAAGATTTAACCACTTTGCACGAAGTGGCACAGTCTCACTGTTCTTTAGAGTTGAGTAATATTCCATAGTGTATAGTGGGATTACATCAAGCTAAAGAGCTTGTGTACCACAAAGGAAGCAATCAATAGAGTGAAAAGACAACCTACAGAATGGGATAAAATATTTTCAAGCTATGCTTCAGATAAGGGATTGACAGCCAGAATATTTAGGGAACTTAAACATCTCAAAAATAGAAAATAGTAATAATCCAACTCTCAAAGAAAAACACATACATGATCAAGAAATTTAGGAAAAAAAAATGTTCAAAGTCTGTTATTAAATAAAAATCATGAGATATCACTTAACCTTAGTCATAATGGCTATAAAAACCAATAACAACAATAACAAAGCCTAAGGACAATAAATGCCAGTGATGCTTTAGTGAAAGGGAACCCTTCTGCACTGCTGGTGGGAAAAATTCTTTAGGTTGGTCACTATTACCTATGAAGGTTATTGATAGATACACCCAGACCTTTGACATATGCAGTGCCTAGTTCATAAAATGTCAAAAAAAATATGGAGCATACTATACAGATTCTAAGACCCAGTTATAAATATGATGACTCCTTACTGAAAGCATATTGAAGCTGCCTGGTTTAAAAAATTTAGACTATTTTCCTCTCTTTGCTTCTGCCAAATAAAAACATTAGTAGCTGTAACTCTGTATCTCATTGTTCTCATATATAAAGTAAAACTAATATACTTCATAGGATAATGGTAAGTGAAACATCATAGGTTTTTAAAATTTGTCATAAATGTTTCATAAAAGATATGAAGAAACAGGACAGTAATTTTCATCATGGTTTGCTGATTATGCAAGAGTGAAAATGTAAAGGTCTGTGAGGCAGTATGTGTTTCACAGCTGCATTAAAACCCATTGCAGTATTACAATATGTAAAATACATTATGATGATTCATCAAAGCAGGAAAAAATGTGTGAAATGACACTGAAAACACCATTTAGCTTTTCTCCTCTGTTTGCTGTTTGTCAGCACATATGGCCATGGCAGTGTACTCCTAAGTAAAATCTTTGTGTCCAAGATAGAGGTCACATACTGCCTTTGTTGTTTTAATGGATATTGCTACATCTTTGATGTGAATCCCTGAGTCTTTTTATGTATTGCTAACAATGGCCAGTGATTGGTCTTGACTTTGATACTATGACCACATAGAAAGGGAACTGCATCGAGCAACAGTATGAAAGGCTTCCAATTTCCACAAGTGCTTTTTTCTTTGCAGTCATTGATCTTCTGTGTAAGTTGTAGAGTGTGATTTTTGTCTCACAATATAAGATAACATTTTGCTGTGGAATAGTTAGAGATAGCCCAGGAAAATTGAATTTTGATGGATTACTGTGGAAGATGACAATGATGAAAAGGACAGACATTGATGAGAGTTGGATTACAAAAAATCTGCAAATTGTAAATCTTTGTAACAAAAGGATTCCATGAAAAAAATTCTGGAATGGCCTTCTTGACATGAAATAAAAAGGGCACAACTCAATATGACACTGTAATGTATGTATTATAAATGTTATATATAATAATATAATTTATTTATAATATAAATTATATATATACTTCTATAGGTTTGTATATATATATATATATATATATATTTATATATGTATATGTATACATGTCTTTGTAACAGGGACAGACTATGTGTGTTTTTTCTTTCTTTTTATATAATCAAGTCCATGATTTATTTATGAGAGAACAAAGAATAATAAAACAAGTACTGTGCTTCTCTCAGAGTTCCTTTCTTGAGTTAGTCTACACCTGGATTCTAATCTCGATACATAAATACAGTTCGCCTGTACATACATGGAGAGAATGCCTAACATCAAACTCTTCCACAATTACCTGTTCCCTCCCTTCTTCCTCATTACTTCTTACTCTTCCCATCATTGACAAACCACTCCCACTTTTCCTAGTACTTCCCACTTAGTTCTAGCCTAGCTCAAGATCTAGCTCGTCATTCCATGTTGACTCACCTCTAGAATAATGCTCTCAGACTTTAATCCCTAATGCCTCTATGCCCATCACAATCATCTATGTAGCAACCCAAGCCATCTCCTTCTGAGTCTTCTCTTTACAAGAGACAGAGATCTGAATTTATAAAGAAGACAATGAAAAAGTATTTTTCCTATAAATCACATATATTTTAGGAGTAGCTGCTTGACAAATGTTGATCCTTATGGAATAGAAACAAGTCACTCTTCTAAATTATTTGATCCAGGTTGCAAGGCAAAGTAATCTGCATTATGCCCTTAGATTTTATGATGATTGTTTACAGCCATCAAAATTTACATTACATGAATTTGCTCAAGGCATAAGTAATTTTACAAATTTTGTTCCTCCATAAATACTGGATAACTATTTATATTCATAAATTACAAAATATTGTCTTTAGACTGATTCTAAATTTATATAATAAATTATGAGTTGCATAGCTGAGATATTAATTTTGTTCATAAATTCCAACTAACAATGTAATGTAGACATTGCAATTTTGAAACATAAAAGTATAAATTATTCTTTATTAAAATTAATATATAATAACATTATTTATTTATAATAAATTACTGTTCTTTATTTAATAACTTAAGTTACTGTATGAAGTGCTTATTATCATCTAACTCCTTGCTTTTCGCTGTGGACATACTGTCCAGCAAGAGGGAAGCAGTGTCCTCATCGTAGAACTTCTCTGAGGGAAACCACCTACCTCACAGCAAGTGTCTGGTTCAGTGTTCACCAAAACCATGATTACAAAAATTGTACATATTTGCTGTTTATAGGAAATTCGTATTTATCTAAATATCCTGTCTTTACTCTGGCAACCCTGATACATACTGCTTGTAATTGATTGAATTATGAACTCCCCCAAATTGCATGTCAAAGTCCTAATTCACAACATCACAGAATGTGACCTTATTTGGTAGTAAAATCTTTGCATAAGTAATAAGTCAAGATGAGAGCACACTGAAATAGGATAGGCTCAAACTGGTATCCTCCTAAAAAGATGGAATTTGGACACAAATATGTACACAGGAGGAAAGTCATGTGAAAATGAAGGCAGAAGCTGATAGCCTAAGGAAGGCCAAAGCTTGCCAGCAACCACAAGAAGCTATAGGTAGCTATGCAACTGCCCTTTCTCACAAACCTCCTGATTTTACACCCCCCTCCAGAACTGTGGGATAATCGTGTTTGTCATTGAAGCCACACAGGTCCTGATATTGTGCTGTCATCCAGCAGCCCCCACCCCAAGCAAACCTCTAGCTCTCTAGTAGGGAAATAAAAAAGTAATTCTTAGATAAACAAATATCTGGATGGAATATTACCAAGTATTTACATGGTACTATGTTCATTGATGTGATTTTTACATTGATCCATGGAGCTAGAGTATGACCATCCCTGCATTCTCAAGATAAAACCAAGCCTTCTTCATGGATGTGTGGTTCTCTTCACATGAAAATTTGGTGATAGGGCCAGGACTCATTCTACCCTAACTCTACATGTAGTAAACTTATTGACCTCTTCTGCTGTTTTTGTTTTGTTTTGTTGTAGAAATTCATCTTCAAGTATTACCCATAGTTTTTTTTTTTTCATTGTTTTAGAGAATAGGTATCATACTAAAAGACCATAGGAGCTATTGCTTTTTGTGAACACCCCCCTACCCCACCTTCCTTTCCAGCTGTCTCATGCACTGAAAATCTGTTTACCTCTACTGGGTTTTCATTCCACAGTATAGGCTTTTGTGTATATGATTTCAGGGCTTTCATATGTGCTATTTGAGCATTTCCTATTAGTTCTTCTTTAAACTTGAGTGCTCTCTGTGCCCCCTAAGTAGGTCGTTTGTATCTATGTAAAGGTCATTGTTCTCAACTAGTGTCTCTTTGTCTGCTTCTGTGAACAGGCAAAACTCCCCACCCCACCCCCATAATCCTTACACCTGAGCCTACAGAGCGAGCTGCTTCTCTGCTTACTCTCAGCACTTTTGATAATAGCTGTGCTTATTAAATTTTTTGCACATTCAACTGAATTCTGGGAATTTACGACTATGGTGTTTGCTGCTTTATCATCTTTATTTTGCATGCTTTGTTTCTTTTTCTTTTTTTAATAGTAGCTTTTATTTCCTGTGAACTTCACTCCTACATACTTAGGAAGAGTATTTGCTGCCATATGTTCAGTGACTCCTCTCTTGGGTATCTCTGTTTTTGCATTTGCTCTGCCACTTGCCATATATAGTCTGATGTTAAGGGAGTTATGACTATTTCAATAAATAAGCATTTGGGATTCTTTTTTGCTTATTTCCACATTTAAGTTTATTATTATTATTATTTGATTACTGAGTTTGTTCCAACATGTACTAGAATAATATGTTCATTTGCAAATAATAAACATTTTAAACAAACAGGTGAAACTTGGTTCTCATCCACAGCATACATTGATGTGAAGGGGAAGGGGCGCTTATGTAACAGACAGACTGAAGATGAACTCACGAATGCCAAGGAAGACATTTGATTCCTGCTTGTACTAGCCAAAAGATTTACCATTGTAAACCTTTATGGGCACCATTATACTGTTGACCCAAGCCCTTAAAGTCACTGGGATAATCTTAACTCTGCCTGGTGGTATCTTTATAGAAGATTTCCACCACTAGGAAATTGGGATATGTTGGTGCTGTCTTGTTAGTGCAGCATCCTGGCTTTAAAAAGGACCTGCCACAGTTGACAGGCAAAATGGTCCATCAAGATTGGTGTGTGCTTTGATATTTGAAGTCCTTATATTACTCTAGGTAGAAACAAGCCCTGGGCCTATCCTCAGGTTTCCCTGCAAGACTGTACTCCATTCCCAGCTGCTAGGAGTGAACTTTTC
The DNA here is from genome assembly GCF_000334495.1 of Tupaia belangeri chinensis. Classification (NCBI taxonomy): domain Eukaryota; kingdom Metazoa; phylum Chordata; class Mammalia; order Scandentia; family Tupaiidae; genus Tupaia; species Tupaia belangeri. The sequence goes on from NW_006159719.1 coordinate 401,197, forward strand.
CTTACACACATCATAACTAGACACTCTGTCTCATGGTTATAATGTCTAATTGGTGTCCTGATTAAATGTATTTTCCAAATTTATTTTTGCAAAATTCATATAATCACAAGAAAACTAAGTTCTGAATTAGTAATGTGAAATGCTAATAAAAAAGCTAAAAATAAATAAACAAAAAGCTCACATGCTACTTTTAGCTGTCATATCTTTCTCATGGCTGAATGAA
>NW_006159719.1:401608-403927 GCF_000334495.1 Tupaia belangeri chinensis
GAAAGTTGTGGATCATATTAGCCATTTTATGACATTGTACAGGCACGTAATATAAACAAATACACACACAAATGGATAATGCAGCGCTCTTCAAGACTTTGTGAAAATAATTCCCCAACTAGTACACCACAATGAAACAAAATGCCATAAACTACGAAAAAAAAGAAAAAGAAAACAAAGGAAATCATAGTCCCAAGGTTGGCTGGATGCATTGTACCTGGATAAATACATTTTAGCTTTCATCATGCTTTTCTGAATTTTATTACTCTTTGCATTCTGACTACTAACCAAAAACAGGATTCCTTCAGATTCCTGGGCAGCATGCCACCACTTTGGGCCAAGGGGCCAATAAAAATCATTAGCAATACATAAATTTTATCCAGTGGGCTTTCCTGAACATGTGCAAGTGTTCATAGGGCTAGAGCACTGAAACCCACATGTTCTGTCTCTTCATGTGCTCCTTGTTTGCTTACAATCAGTTATACTCAAATCAGTTATGTGATTATATTGTGATTTATATCAAATGAGGATCAATACGCCATTCAAATACACTAATAAAATGGTGATTGGATAGACATATTTTCTAATAAAAGATAGTAGATAAGACTTTACTTTGTTGTCTTTCTTTTTTTCAAGTCTGCAGTACAATGATGCATATTTAGCATTTTTGTTTATAAATTCATGGTTAGAGCATTATAAATACTTCGCTAGGAAGAAAACAGACTGACAGAACCAGATCCATGAGTACCTGTCACTTATGAAATTTAAATCTTTCTTTTTATTCTTTATTTAAAACTCAAATTTGACACCAGAAGAAAGGCATAATAGTTGTCATTGAGCTTCCATGTATTCAACTGTGGTTTGAGTCCCAGAACCAGTGGCTTAAAAAATTTACACTGGGCACATGTGTGTGCATACCCAAAATTCAGAGAGGAGAATGGAGGAGAAAGGATTGCAGTGTGACCGGCCCCCTTGGGTGGTGATTTCTCATTTTCTGTCTCTGCCTCTCTAGTGAGCACATGCCCCAAGAGCAAAAATCTCTTTTAAAAACAAAAACAGAAAACAAAAACAGAAACAAAAACTCAGCATTGTCCTGTGACTAGGTTGATCAAATTGGCATTTTCCTTTGTTTACATTTTATAAATGCTTTTGCTTTTTCTTGAAAGTGAAGGATACAGTCAACAGAACAAAAATGTATTTCACCTAATATTAGTTTGAAATTCACACACACACACACACACACACACCACACACACACATATATATACACATCAACACATACACACTTGAAAGATTATGTGAAGTGTATTTACTCTGATGTTAAATTAGAAAGTGCCAATATCTTAGCAATTGAAAATCAAAGTGCAATACCTACTTTTCCAATGACTATCACACCTACTTTAACACCAATGCCCATACCTGTTTTGGTTGCAGGGAACGAGAAACACCCAGTATATCCTCAGGGTAAGAAGGGACCAACTAGACTACCCAGAGGGTAAAAAGGCGGGGCTCCAAGAATAGAGAATATAGACTGGTTAAAAACAAAGCATTATGGAAACAAAGAACACATAAAAAATTAACTTAACTTTAGAGATCTTGTTTTAACTATGTTGTTGTCTACCAATTAATCTGATTTCTAGTGTTTTCTCTTTTTTGTGAATAAATGTTATGTCCTTGATCCTAAAAATTGTGGTTCAATTAAAATCCCAAATTCCAAGTTGAAAAAAAAAAAAAATCAAGAGATACCTCCTCTGTAATTTAAACCAGAAGGTGACCTACTTTAGTAATCTAGTGGGAAATATACTTTGTCTATAAACATCTACTTAAAGACATTTTATATGAAACTAACACCTTTTTGTACACTAATAAAATTTTTTTAAAAATTACAGGCAAAGGATTTCTTTCTTTCTTTCTTTCTTTTACTTTGATGGGCTGTCAAGGGCTTGTTTTCTAAAAAGAGACTTCAGAGAATCTAAAACTTGAGGAATATAGTCTATACCCTGGCAGGATTTTATTAAAATTGTTCTAAACAGATGGGAAGCTATTTTTGAAAGCTCCAGGGAAGGAAGAGCCACATGTCTAGGTAGCCCATCGAGAATTCTCTCTTCCTGTGCACCTCGATTACCTTCCACATATACGCACATGTTGTTATTTACCAGAGGATGCAATGAGAAACTACCGAAAACAAATTAGACTTCAGGACAACAGTGTGACCATTGGATATATTTTATTTGTAAAAAAAGGATAGAAGATTAATATTTAGCAGTTTCGAGATAAGTTTCCTATGTTTTTCTTTTTTTTTTTTCTCCTATCCAAAAA
>NW_006159719.1:404402-421901 GCF_000334495.1 Tupaia belangeri chinensis
ACACTGGGCACATGTGTGTGCATACCCAAAATTCAGAGAGGAGAATGGAGGAGAAAGGATTGCAGTGTGACCGGCCCCCTTGGGTGGTGATTTCTCATTTTCTGTCTCTGCCTCTCTAGTGAGCACATGCCCCAAGAGCAAAAATCTCTTTTAAAAACAAAAACAGAAAACAAAAACAGAAACAAAAACTCAGCATTGTCCTGTGACTAGGTTGATCAAATTGGCATTTTCCTTTGTTTACATTTTATAAATGCTTTTGCTTTTTCTTGAAAGTGAAGGATACAGTCAACAGAACAAAAATGTATTTCACCTAATATTAGTTTGAAATTCACACACACACACACACACACACACCACACACACACATATATATACACATCAACACATACACACTTGAAAGATTATGTGAAGTGTATTTACTCTGATGTTAAATTAGAAAGTGCCAATATCTTAGCAATTGAAAATCAAAGTGCAATACCTACTTTTCCAATGACTATCACACCTACTTTAACACCAATGCCCATACCTGTTTTGGTTGCAGGGAACGAGAAACACCCAGTATATCCTCAGGGTAAGAAGGGACCAACTAGACTACCCAGAGGGTAAAAAGGCGGGGCTCCAAGAATAGAGAATATAGACTGGTTAAAAACAAAGCATTATGGAAACAAAGAACACATAAAAAATTAACTTAACTTTAGAGATCTTGTTTTAACTATGTTGTTGTCTACCAATTAATCTGATTTCTAGTGTTTTCTCTTTTTTGTGAATAAATGTTATGTCCTTGATCCTAAAAATTGTGGTTCAATTAAAATCCCAAATTCCAAGTTGAAAAAAAAAAAAAATCAAGAGATACCTCCTCTGTAATTTAAACCAGAAGGTGACCTACTTTAGTAATCTAGTGGGAAATATACTTTGTCTATAAACATCTACTTAAAGACATTTTATATGAAACTAACACCTTTTTGTACACTAATAAAATTTTTTTAAAAATTACAGGCAAAGGATTTCTTTCTTTCTTTCTTTCTTTTACTTTGATGGGCTGTCAAGGGCTTGTTTTCTAAAAAGAGACTTCAGAGAATCTAAAACTTGAGGAATATAGTCTATACCCTGGCAGGATTTTATTAAAATTGTTCTAAACAGATGGGAAGCTATTTTTGAAAGCTCCAGGGAAGGAAGAGCCACATGTCTAGGTAGCCCATCGAGAATTCTCTCTTCCTGTGCACCTCGATTACCTTCCACATATACGCACATGTTGTTATTTACCAGAGGATGCAATGAGAAACTACCGAAAACAAATTAGACTTCAGGACAACAGTGTGACCATTGGATATATTTTATTTGTAAAAAAAGGATAGAAGATTAATATTTAGCAGTTTCGAGATAAGTTTCCTATGTTTTTCTTTTTTTTTTTTTCTCCTATCCAAAGAACTAAAAAATCTGAAAGTAATCCTTTTCCAACATTGGCATACTTATATACCAAAACATTTGTGATAAAATTAATTTATTTTTATTTAAGTTCAGCTAGAAATTTTTTCCCCTTAAAAAGACTTACTTTTTTTTCTAAATTGTCTGCTTTTGGTCACTTATAATGGTTATTTCCAAATAATAAGCAATAATTAATATCAATAAGAGTGATGAAAATACCATGATGATAATTATGCATTGTCTTGTTTTTTGTTTGTTTGTATTTCTTCCATGAGCAAGAGACAAACAGGGAGAGACAGAGATGGAGTTAGACTCACTTACAGTAGGGTCTGGACTCTGATCCGCACCCAGGCCTCAGCTTGCCCCGGACCGTGTGTAAGCAGCATACTGAGGAAGGTCTCCAGACTTGAACACAGGCTTTCCCACGTGATACTGCCTGGCAGAAGAGAATCATGTTTTACCACTGTGCCACTTTCTGGTTCCCATCTTGCCTTTTATTTGTTTCTTCCTGATTTAATAGGTCATCTAGCTAGTATGGGTTTAAGTAGTCACAACATATATTGGTAAGCCTACCTGTATTAACACATAAATTATCTGGAAAGTTTGCCTTTAAATGTGTTGGGTCATCAGAAAAGTCATGATACATTATTCTGTGTTTTTCTAGGCAAAAAAATGTGTCATGACTTTCATTACATTCCAATACTAAATTTTTTCTCTGTAAAATTATACTTCTTCTCCAGCATAATTAGAACTAATTGTTCTATGCAATGTCTACTCCACTTCTGTGCCCAGATGCTCACTTTGGAAGTGATGAATCCCACCATTAGCTGCTTGGAGTCCTGAGCTGCTGAGAAAGCTGTTGAATCCTTCCCTGGTAGCTGCCCCAGACCAGAGAGAACTGCACAGGGACAGGTCAGGCACTTGCCGCAGGCTGTGTTATGGTATCTGCCTCTACCTCACATTCATTTTCACTTCTTCATTTACGAAATCCATGTGAAGTATTTCACGGGTTCAATTTATGGCATCATTGTAAAGCAACTGGACCCACTCGGGAAAGGTCCTGAAAAAGATGCTCAATTTCACTCATACTAGAGATGTAAATTAAACATTTCAAGATATCTTCTCCCAGACAGACTGACAAAATCCTAAGAAAGTGGTATGTTCTGCTGATAAGACAATGAGGAGTAGGCACTCTGGTGGGTATTTACAATAAAAACAGAAAACCTTTACTAGAGAATTTCAGAATGTCTAGAAAAATTGTATATAGCTGTATCATTGAACTCAGCAATCTCATTTAAAAAAATGTATTGAATAAATACATTAGTAAAAACACACCATGTTGCTTGTGACATTTATAAAGGCAAAAAGTTGGAGAAACAAAACCAACTGCCTATTGTTAGGGTACTATCTGAATAAACTTAGTAAAAGTGATCTATGTGGATGGATACACTGATATATAATTCATCTCAGAGAAATGTCAAATCAAAAAAGCAAAATGCAAAATAAAATTTAAAATATGCTATCTTTTCATTAATATGGAAGGAAATTCAAGTGTGTGTGTATATAGTGTGTATATATATATATATAAATATATATATATAAACATTACTATAGTAATGAAACATTGAAAGGATAAATTAAAATGAACAGAAGTCATTATATGTGAGGACTCTGAGAAGAGAATTGGATTAATAGAGGTAAGAGCAAGACTATTCTAGGGACCAGCAGTTAGTGTAATGGCTATGTCACTGGACTCTACGTAGTCGACCACAGTTCACGTCCCAGACCCAGTTGCTTAAACTCATGTCTGGCGCGTGTGCGCGCGTGCCCAAGATCCTGAGAGGAGAAAGGAGGAGAAGGGATTGTGGTGTGGCCATCCCCCCTGGGGGGTGATTTCTTGCTTTCTGTTTCTCTGTCTCTCTCTGTCTGTCTGGCGAGCGCACGCCCTATAGCAAAAAACCAAAAAACCTTTAAAAAAAAAAAGAGCAAGACTATTCTGAACTACCTCATTTTGTGACTCTGATGAAGGGATCATGCAACTGTATAACAATATATTTATATATATATATACACTAAGCCAAAAATTAAAGATGTGACACAACATTGATAACAAAACTAAATGGATAAACTTAACAGATGTGAGAGAGTGACATATTCATGACAAAGAAAATAATTATTTCAAGTGACTTTAAGTATAATATCAAAGGAGTTGATTTATATGATGTTGAAATTCAGTTGGAAATATCACTAAGAACGCAAAACTTTTTTCTAAATTATGGATTTACTAGCTCTGTAAATTGTTGAAAGACTGGAGTCAATGACAACAGAAATAAAATATGCACTTTGGGAATTCCTGGTTCTTAAAGGAAAAGGCGTTCTTCTCTAGGGCAGAAAATATGCATGATGTTTCGAGATGTTTGTGACAAAGCAAGTTAGACCAGAAAGTTTAATGTGGTTATGTCAAAAGGATACTGAAATTATCTTAAAGGGGAACCAAATTAGCCAAATTTTGAGCATCTCACAGTGAAAGACATAACACATAACAACTATAATTCATTGAAATATGCAGAGATCATAGTGGCTGGCCAAAGAATCTACATTTTAACCTAATCAGGTTATATGTGTGCATATGAGGGTGTGAGAATTGCCTTTCTATATGGCAATTAAGGCTAATAATCTACAACTTCTATTTTTGTTTTCTTCTCCTTTTCCTTTTTTTTTTGAGAGGTTTTTACTACAGGGTGCATGCACTTGCCAGAGAGACAGAGAGACAGAAAGTGAGAAATCACTCCTGGGGCGGGGGGGGAGGGTGGCCACGCCGCAATCCCTTCTCCTCCATTCTCCTCTTGGGATTTTGGGCACCCATGCACACGCACCCGGCATGAGTTTAAGCCACCAGGTCCAGGACTTGAACCATGGTCAGCTACATGGGAGTTCAGCAACATAGCCATTATACTAACTGCTGGTACCTTCTCCTTTTCCTTTTAAAGTTTATTTTTGTTTCTTACATGAGCAATCAAGACACAGAGAGACAGAGAGATCGCACCTCTCACAAGACTCGGTAACATAATCCGTCCCTAGCGATGCTGGATCAAAGGCACTGGCCCTTGATTTCACAAAGCAAAGAATTACTCAGCAAAGAAACAGCTTCCAATCTAGGAACCCTCAGAACGTTAGAGGTTCTGCGAGCTCAGCTACGGAAGGGAGGAAGCATTTAAGGACAGGACAGGGAAGCATTGAGCAGACAAAGCTTGTTTACAACGCTGGCCATCTATGCAGGCGGTTTGATCAGTTGGCAGCCAGTGAGCTGTGGTAGGCTGAGACTCAGCTAGTGACACACACACACATACACTCCTAAGTGAGGCTTTCATTTTCCTTTCCTAGTAAGTGGGTTGAGGTTTGTTAAGTAGGAACTCAGGTATGGAGCCAGGCTCAGGTCAAATTTAGTTGAGGTCAGGTGTTAATCTGAAAATTGTGAGTGATGCTGCAACATCATCTCATGTCACTTCCTGTCCAGGTAGACTCTTTTGCTCTGTTATCCACCTCTCCCATGTCAGCAGTACCTAATGCCCATAGAACCCATACCACCATACTTTGGCTTTTGCTTTGTAATGTGTACCTGGACAGGAAATCTACCCTTGCACATCTGTCCCTGAATTCTCTCCTCATTTCTGTTCCTATAGCCTCCACCTATTTTCCCTTCCCCCTTTTTATTCTCCTTTTTTTCTAATCTTTTTTCAGTTTTGTTGTTCTTTGCTTTAAAAAACACTGTATATCATCATATACAAAAAATTTTTCTGCTCATGTATTTAATATCGTTTTTTACCTGCTTATATAACTAGAAGCATCTTAAAATTGAAGCAAATTTTCTTTTCATTGATTATATTTAAATATTTAAATTTCTTCCTGTTCTAACAGAAGTTTTTACATCCTCCATATGACTTCCAAATTTTTAGGATTGTGTGAAGTTACTTTTAGCTATTGCAAAGTCATGACAAGAAAATGTGCTATTTTCTCTTGATAGTTTAAAATTGATTTTTCCTATATACAATATCAATTCTTTTGTGCACTTCAACTGACTGTAATCCTATTTCAGATCACTAGCATGTACCTCTGAATACACACATTCTAACATACCAATGTGAGATAATTGGATCATGCTTAGAATCAGATTTATATAAATTTTTCTAAGAAAACTAAAATTCTCTCCCCCAAATCATAAAATTCCCCATACAGAGTTCTCATTTTCTAAGTACCTAGACTGTGTCATCTATCCAACTCCCATTCATATATATATATAGTTGCTTATTTTTCACTGGGAGAAGCCCCATGCAGTGGAACCAAATAAATCTCTTTCATTTGCACCCTAGTCTCCATGTTTCAAACTGCAATTCTTCTGAGCTGCTCCATAGCTCCTGCATAGACTAAGACTCAGTGCCTGGATCTTCTCTGTGCTTGGTGCTCCTTACTGCCGGAACAGAAGGGCAAAGCCCCAGAAGGCTAGAGGTCAGGAAGACCTTCGCCACCGTCAAGTCCCATCTGCTCTCTTGACAGGAAGGAAACTGGCCCAGAACTCCTAAAGCAAAACAAAATACACCTGTTCACTCAAACTGCCATCGCATTTCTCCTCCTTTTCCTGCTTGACCCCACCCCCTTCCTTTCTTCTGTCACTTTTCTGAACTGGGCTTGTTACATATTCAGATCACTTTCAGTGCTTTACCTCCTTAGCTTTTTCATAAGTCCCTATGCTGATTATAGTAGAACTGAAGAACCCACATTTTCTGATCACCCCCTGTTAAATTACATTACCCTTTCCTCACATTGACACGGCTGGCTCAACTGTTCAAGTTGTCTTTCGAACTTCTTTCATTTAACCTTGGTCCTCTTAAGTTACTGTTATTTTTGTACTGTATTTCCTTGAGACTTATCTTCTCCCGCATTCTGCCTGTTGGGAAATTGGTCTCTTTTTATCATGGTCCTGCTATTCTCATTTGTTTGGTGTTTCCTCCATCTATTCACTTGAATTCTGCCCTCTCCTTTCCTTCCTCATCTGAAGACTGTAGACAAAAGTGTTTCCTCTGACATATTTATTTCTCCTTTTCGCTGCAAGACCCATCTCCTCCCTGCTGGTCTTCAGCTGTACTTCATATCCATCCCTTGTGATTTATAGTTTCCTCATCTCTGTTCCTCTCTCCAGCCTAAAATCAGCCTTTGCTTTTGTTCTCGCCGTTTCACCCTCAACGCCCCCTTACTTCTCCAATGTCCTACCCCCTCTAGCAACCTTGGTATATTGATAGGAGAATGTTACCACAGACATTTTTTCTTTAAATGTTCATGTCATGTCCTTGAAGATGACCCAGCTATTGAGCAGTTTGCACAGATAGGCCAATTGTCTTTCTGCATCATAAAGGTTGCACGCATGCTATCGGAAAAAGCACCACGTCACTTCGCTGGGTACCACACGCTCATGTCTCCACTGCACATTGCTCCCAGATGAGCTCCCCTGCCTTACACAAAGCCTGACTTTAATTGTCTTTCATAAGGACAATCCTTCTTTGTTTCTATTGGAAAACACCTGGCCAGGGGCTAATCCCACCCTATCCTTGCCACATTCCTGTTTCACACTTAGGTTTCCTAGCCCAAATCCCAAAACTGTCTGCTGCATTTGCTGGAAATAGTGACACAGGGCAATATTATCTTAGTCCATATGCACTCAGCATTTCATCCTAATTGGAAGTAACTGATTTCCTCCTACCATCCACTTTTGTACTTCTGTTACTTTGTTTTTCAGATGACTACCAGTGAATATGGATGGTAATTATAACTTAATACTAACAAAAATATAAACCAGACAAAAATAGCAATATGCAAAATACCTTAGTAACAATAAATAAAATAATGTCAATATAAATGTAGAAAAATCAGTAAATTATGTGTATGTTACATTATTGTTTCTATCGAATGTTTTCAGCTCTTTTCAGAGCTAATTCTTGAGTTGCTTCAAGAGTTGTTGGCTTCTGGAGAAAAATATTCATACTTGCTCATTTAAATCCTCCTGGTTAAAGCAGTCCTGCTATTGTTTAAGAACTTTTTGTTTCACCACTATTTGCATATCTATAGACAATTAAATCTCTCATTGGTTTCTTTTTTAAAACCTTTCTTTGTTTGTTCATGTATTTATTTAATGAGAGAGAACAAGGGAGACAGGGACTCCTGAACAGGGTCTTGCCATGCCATGCACCGAGGTCCTCCCTGATCCGTCCAGCCTGCTAGGATCATGGGCACTTCTGCAGGCGTTCCTGGCTGGCTCAGTTCTCTCCAGGATCGGAGCCCCAGGCCTTCCTGTATGATCCCAGTATCATACATGGACAATCTACTCCTAGACCGCTGTAACTGGGCCAGTATTTTTTAAGGCATTTAAATTACTGTAACATTTACAAATTCTTCTTTATATCTGGTTATATCTCTAATTGACTCTCCCTTGTTACATGAAAATAAGTGTGTTAATAAAATGTGGTAGGTCAAATTATATTTATATTAATTATAAGAAAAGTAAGTCTAAGTATTGGATGAATTGTTCAAGATTATAGAAGTTAGGGCCATTATGTAGCATGCTGGTTAAACCTCTGGACTCCCACATGGCCAACAGCAGTTTGAGTCCCAGACCTGGCAGTGGGAAAATCATACCCAGTGTGTGTGCATGCATGTCCCTCATCCCAGGAGGATAGTGGAGAAGGGATTGGATGTGATTTCTCCCCCACCCTCACAGGGATTGATTTCTCATTTCCCCTTTCACTGTCTCTTTCTGACTTTCTGATTAGCATACTCACCGTATGACAAAATCTTAATTAAAAAAAAAAATTATAGGAATTGCTAGGGAAAAATCTGAATCTAGAATTCAAGTGAAAGTTTCCCAGACCAACATAAATACTCTTGTATACAATTCCCTATTAAATCACATTTCTTACCTATTAGTCTATCATGTGTATAGTTTTGTAAAAATATAGTCAAAATGAAAATATGGCTTTAAACAATGAGCTAATATTATACAATATTATAGTCAGACATATATGAAGTTGTGCTTTGAAAGAAGCTTGTCTTTGAGCTATCAGAAACCTTGCCAAAGACCAGTGACCATACAGTGAATTGTACATAAGATATAGATAAAATAGAATAACTTATTTCTTTTATTATCACTGAATTATTGTTTGTTTGCTATTGCCAGGGAGTGCCTACTCACCAGAAGGAGAGAGAGAGAGAGAAATAGAGACCATGCCAGTATGTGTGGAGTAGGTCACACCAGAATCCATTTTCTTCCATCCTCACTTCCCCTCAGAAGTTTGAGCATGCACACACACGGACCACCAGGGCTGGGAGTCACACTATACTTGGCCATGTGGGATCTAACTCCTTATGCACAGGGCTGAACTGCTGGACACAAGGTCAGGACTACAACATTGTTCTTTGAGTTTGGCTTATCCATTACCATTCACATTTCCTGGTTAGTCTACTGTTGGGTTAAAAATGAGAACTCTCTTATTTTAACAAAAGATTGACATAGGCCCAGTTTGGTGACACAGGAGGGCAGGACAATGCTCTGCATTGCTGGGACCATGTGGGAGACTATGGTCCAGACACTGGATCAACCTAAGATGCAGGGGACCTGTACCTGAGTTTAAGGCCCCGACTGGCTGGAAGCCTCGAAGGACTGTGGTATGACCAGACCCTGTAGAAGGTGACTGTTTTTCTCTCTCTTGCTATAAATATTCTTTCAAGAAATAAAGAAATTGAAATAAAAAAACTAACATAAAAAAGAAAACATATGCAAAGTATTTTCACTATAAATATATTCTTCAACTTTTAGGTCATTGCATGAGTTTATTTTATTTGAAAAAAAAAAAGAAGATATGACTAACTTTAAAGCAATTCAATGAAGCGAACCCACTCAGTTCAGTGAAAATGTTCACAGTGCTTGGGTATAAAGTTATAGGAGAAAGGATACACACAGGGACACATCAGTACAAAGGAAATGGTTCAACATAATGAAGCACTGTCATCTATTTTCACGTCATATGTATTCATTTAAATTCTGTTAAATGTGTCCTTCCCAACATGATACATTTAAGTAGACATATAGTTGTAACTCAATGCTATCACTTTATACTTGCGAATTAGGATACATTTTTGAATATTCCTTTTTTGAGAATCATAAGACATTAATTATTATAAAATGACATAATAAAATTTCTTTTCATTTAAAAATGTTTTATATATATATATATATATGGTAAAAGTAATGCTACAGTAGAACTTAGAAAATATTAAATGTCTTTTGCCACTAGTTACTTTGTAAATATGAGTAAGTGCATTGATATTAAGCCTTTCTTCCTAAGTTTTAAAGTGAGGATTTTATACCAATTAAAGCTGACGGAATATATTTGAAAATATTTAAAAACCAAAAATTACTTTGTCTATACCACACTGTGTGTTATTTTGAAGCAGATAAGTAAAGGCTTCACGATTACCACAGAGCATGAAAATGAATTATTTTCCAAGTAGAGGAAAATGAGTTATTACTGGTCTGGAAATCACTGGGTAATACCGATGAGTCTCTAAGGAGCATTAACTTCTGAATTGTCATTTTTCTGAGTTGTAAATGAAACCATCTCAACCGCTAAAGAGCTAAGCACTATGAATTAAAAAATTGTCTGTGAACCAGAAATATTACCTCAGTTGTTAGCTTTCTCTTTGGAATTGCTTGGATTAATATTTACACTCGCAGTCAAAGAACCCAATAAGCACATTGAACCCAGTATCAACCATACTAGACAGTTAATCTAGAGAGTGTAGCCTTCCTACTCACTGTAATATTAACCTCGGAATGATGTCTTCAGACTTCTTTGAATAGTTTGAGAATATCTAGTATTGTATTTTGCCCACAACATAGTCTTTTAACTAATGAATTGTAAAATATTGAACTGGGGAGAAATATTAATTAAACTATTACTTACAAGATACGTATCCATTTATTTGTGGAATTAAGGCGAATATTTTTATTTCTCAAACACTTTCATGTTTGATAATTTAAACTATAAAAGGTCATCAGGTTTATATTTAAATGGATTTATGTTTTCAAAATAATGTAACTCCTCTTTGATTTTTTAAAGAATTACTTATTTAACTTTATTTATTTATTATTATTATTATTTAATTTGCTATAGGACACATGTTCCCACCAGATAGAGAAAAAAAGTGAGAAAGCTAACCACCAGGTCCAGGACGTGAACCATCATGAACCATGTGGGAGTCTAGCACTTTAACCACCATGCCACCTGTTGGTCCCTACTCTGATTGTTTGATTTTATATTACTTTTTAAAAGATTGTAAGCTTTTGCTACATGTTGCATGCACTCTCCAGAGAGAGAAAGTAATAAATCAATACCCAGGGGTGAAGGTCATGCTGCAATAACTCCATTCTCCCTTCAGGATTTTGGGCATGCACACACATGCACCCTGCATGTTTTTCAAGTCACTGGTCCAGAACTCAAACCAAGTATTTGACTATGCAAGCATTTAGCTATCTTTCTTTGCATTTTTTCTTTTCTTTTCTTTTTTTTTTTTTTTGCAGGGGTTTTTGCTATAGGGCACATGCGCTCACCAGAGAGACAGAGACAAAGAGACAGAAAGCTAGAAATCACTCCCCAGGGGGAAGGGCCACGCTGCAATCCTTTTTCCTCCGTTCTCCTCTCGAGATCTTGGGCATGCAAGTACACATGCCTGGCGTGAGTTTAAGCCACTGGGTCTGGCACTCAAACTGTTGTCAACTACATGGGAATCCAGCCACATAGCCCTTATGCCAACTGCTAGTCCTGCATTTAACTACCTTAATTATTCTAACATGGGCTGACCCAACTCTGATTGTTTTAATAAGATTGGAAGTAGATCATTATAGTAGTTTTTTTTTGTTGTTTTTTTGTTTGTTTGTTTGTTTGTTTGTTTTTTCCAGAGAGGTTTTTGCTACAGGGCGTGTGCGCTCGCCAGACAGACAGAGAGAGACAAAGAGACAGAAAGCGAGAAATCACCCCCCAGGGGGGATGGCCATGCTGCAAAACCTTCTCCTTCGTTCTCCTCCCAGGATCTTGGGCATGCACACACACGCGCCCAGCATGAGTTTTAAGCTACCGGGTCCAGGACGCAATCCGCGGTAGACTACATGGGAGTCCAGCGACATAGCCATTACGCTAACTGCTGGTCCCCATTACAGTAGTTTTAAAGAAGCACATATAGCTTATCTGAAATGCTGGTGTCTCTCTATTAAGATAGTCAGTGTTACATGTGGAGATGTCTCGGCTTCTCTTTAGAGGCATCTCATGAATTCAGCAACATATGTCAGCATATGTCACTGGCCAAGCATTTCCTATGCCCCTCCCGTATTCATATGCCTGGCTGTCTGATTCTATTCTGCTCTTCTCTATCCCCAGGCTACTACTCCAAAAACAGAAGGTGGAGTTAATTGCCAACGCATGCTATGCAATTACTGCATGCTTCATATCTCACTTCCTCAAATTCCTTCTTACAATTTTCTCAACCTGTATGAAAGACAGTTGAAGTGGCATTAGATCATTGGAGAAGCTCATAGTAGAGTCATCACATATGATTTCCTCCTGCCTCCATCACTAATCACTCTTATTCATGTGTTTTCAGCGCTTTGCATTATTTAGTCCTTTGTCCACCTTGAGAGTCTCCCTGTGGCTCACCTCAATCTGTTCACCTCTCTCCTGGCTGCCGGCCAACTACTGAAACAGCAAATAGGCTATTTATAATGGATGGGTCTCATGGTTGAGTTTTTCCTATAGGGTAGGCATCTTGTCTTGTTGTCATTAAGGCCGATATCCCTAAAGCTTCAGGGCTACATTAGGACAGTTGACTTCTCATGAAAAAAGAGTCAACATGCAGTCACACTCTAAACCCCAGTAAATCTTGAGGTTGCTCTCGATAGGTTAGGCTTTGTCAAATTTTTTTGAAATTCACTATAGGGGTCAGTCTTGTAGCCTAGTGGTTAAGGGAGCTGGATTCCACACAACTGAACATGGTTCGAATCCCAGCCCAGAAACTGAACAAACATGCTAAGTGCATGCGTGTGAATCCCCCAAATCCCAAATGGATGGAGAAGAAGAGTGGGATTGCAGCACGACCACAGCACACTGGAGGGGGGGGGACGTCTTTTTCTTCCACTCTCTCCATCTTCCTATCTGGCAAGAGCTGGTGCTCTCTGGAAATTAAAACAAAAGTGAATACTCACTATAGATGGTAATGTTTCTTCAATGTTTGGGATAAAATAATATAGAAATACTTCTAATTTGAATGACTTTTATGATTTGAAAGGGGAAAAAAAAGTCAACATTACATTAAATTTTCATCTAGACAAGTGAGTTTCAAAGGTACACACAGTCATTTTATTCCACAGGTTTGGAGCAAAAGACCAAAATGAAATATTTTATGAAAATAGGGACCTTATGTATTTCATGTGGGATAAATTCTCTTTACAAGCCAAATGCTGTATAGTGATAGAATGTTTTAAAAAATTAACAATAATGAAAAGAAAAGAGAAAACAGGGCTTTTGGGCCTCCATGAAGCAGTACTAGAAATCATTCCCTCGGGTCTTTCTAACTTAAAGGCACCTATCTGGGCTCCCTTGGCAATCTGCAATTACATTTTATATACAACATCGTGTGCTCTTCAAGCTCTGGTTCTCTTTGCCTGACTTGGCAGATTTTTGGTTTGTTTTTTCATTTGTTTTAAAATTTCTTTATTTTAAAATTTATTTATTTATTTATTGCGGGAGTTCCCCAGTAGGGTCTTGTCACACTGCCATCCTTCCCTTAACTTCCAACCTGTGCTCAGGTTGTCCTGAGATCTAAACCCCAGACCTTCGACAGGACTCCAGCACTGCAGAGGCACCCTGGCACCCTGGCACCCTTCTGTCTGCAACACCCTGGCTGCGTCCTGGCAGAGTGTTTTAAACTTTGTTGTGACTGTGACCTATGCTAAAAGTCCTTCTCATTCATCTATTTAATTCCTGCATGTGCGTGTCCCCAGAGACGAAGAGAGACGGATAGGCACAGCAGGGCAGAGTGTTCATTGCAGTAACCACATGACCCACATGACCCAAATACTGTCTAGTCTGTTACAGCAAACATTTGCCAGCTTCCCTTCTAGAGTAACATTTTGCTAAAGTGATGAAGAAATTTATGACCCAATATGTCCAGTAAATATATATATATATATACATATATATCAGAAATTCATTTACATATTCATTCATTTAGATACAATCCTCCAGAGTCAAAGAACCCATGATTCAAGTAAGAGCTACAGTGTCACATTAGGCTTTGGGTAAATTACTTAAACACATTAAACCTTGTCTTGTTCACTGGTAAAATGGGAATATCATGTGTATATCCATCCACTCCATCATTGGGATCATAGAAATTAATAAACAGGTCTATAACACATACCTACATTGGGGGAAGAGCTCTGCGGTGAGGTCTAATCATGTTGCTTCGCTGCTTTCCAGAATCCTTCTTCCCAAGCTCTTCTTCCTTTTCTCAGATATTCCATGGTAAGGTCCCCATGATGTAGTGATTTTCCACAAGCTGATAAACTTAGTTGTTAATAGTCTTCTTACATTTTCATTTGTTCAATTTTCTCTGCCACCAATTTTTCTTACTTTAATTTACCTCTCTTCTTTATCAGACTCATGTCCCTCTTTCAATAGTTCATTCTCCCCTCTTACATAACAGTCTCCTGGCCTCCTTCTTCTTTCCCCTTTCCTGATCACCTCAGAATTCTACAGTAGGTTCTAGGCCAGCATTTTGCAATGTATTCCTTTTTTGTTGTACTACGCTCTTTTATTCATTTTTTGTCATCCAAAATAAATTATTTTCTTGAATACAAAAGTTACATTAGTCGTTTCTGATAAATATTCATTTATTTACAGATTGCATGAATTATGTGTTTTCCCATAAGGAATCTCTTTGTGTCCATAATGCCAAGTTTTGCAAAATTATGAAGCTCTATCTGAAAATAAAAGAATATTTCTGATTAACAGAGTTATTATTACAATGATCAATGATTTTGTTTTTTGTTTAGTATTCTAAAAATATTATGATTAGCAGTGGTACGTAATGGTTACATCCTTGGACTCCCATGTGGTTGATCATGGTTTGAGTTCCAGACCCAGTGGGTTAAAAATCACTTCAGGCACATGTGTTTGCATGCCCCAGATCCAGAGAGGAGAATGGTGGTGTGACTATCACCCATGTGGGGGTGTTTTCTTGTTTTCTAACTCTGACTCTCTGGTGAGTGCACACACACTATAGCAAAATTCTCTTTAAAAAAAAAATTCCAAAAATGTTAAGATATTCTTTGTACATTTTCTTTGATAGTTATGTCAAATTGAGTCTTTAATTAATTTTATCTTTATGAGACACAAAATGAGTACTTGTGTGTTTCATGAAGTAATGATCAGTTTTCATGTAAACAGGGCAACAAAATTTATGAAATTATACAACTCAGATCATGAAACCCTTGATTATAGAAAGTGTAATATTTTTATTAAAGGTGAGAAAAAACACATTTAATTTTTTTTTATTTTATCCTCATTTGATCAAATTATGATGTGCCTTGAAAGTGAGTATCTTTAACCTTGAAGTCTCCACAAGAAGTAACAGAATTTGAACATTAATTCCCAGTACACAAAATAAATTAAATAAAGCCTTGTCCTCTATGCAAACTCAGCACCAGTGAGATCACAACTTCCTGGCCCTGAGATGGGAAGCCCACCAATCCCTCTTGGTGACTGATGTGCTAAGCTGCGAAGTTCAGGGTTATTTTGAGACCTCAGGGTGAGGTGAAATTGTCAGTGTGTCCAGAAGCAGTTAATTCATAACCATATTTCATTTCCAGAAGATGTGAATGCATTTCTAAACAATTTCAATGACAAAGGAAACAAACTGGTTCGCCTTCAGACTGCTTCTGATGAATCCTGTTTAATTTCTATTAATGTAAACCTCTAGATAACAGATTTTTCACTCAGAATGTAAGTTAAATCGCCTGATGGGATTTCATCATTTCTAATATATCGTTGCATTTTCCTTTAGCTCTTCAAGTGTCTTCAGGGCTGTTCTCTAAAATATAATAATTTATATTAGGAGCTCTTCCTAATGATAATGGTAATAAAGATTAGTACTTGCAAAATTTAAGATTTGGCCTGAGTTCATAAGTTTCTAAAACCTACCAAGTCGTTCTCTGTGGACTTCGGGGCGATGCACATCTATCCCTTTCATTGACCCACATCCCTCTTATGACTATTTCACTTTAGTTTCTCAGTTTATAAATTTCAACAACTATCCTAGAAATGTTCCCTTTTCTATTTTAACTTGGAGTAAGAAGAAGTTTCATTAGTCTTTAACTCTAGTATCTGGAAGATCCTAAATGAATTAGTTTCTATAAAAGAAAATAGAGAAAGATTAATGAGCTAAGAAGAGAGGGGGAAAAAGTTAAGGAGAAAAATAACCAAGAAATTAGTAGTACATACAGACAGAAAAGCTACGTTTGATAACCGAATGCTTTTTGAAACATAGTTTATAGTATACTGAAGCTAAAGTTTGTTCATAAAACTAGAATTTCTAACCACAGATTTTGGCAATAGTAAGATGTATGTTTTTATAATTTTTACCTCATAAGCTTTGCTAGAAATTGTTTTAGAATAGCCATTATCTTCAACACTTAAAACAAAGTAAAACAAACAAACTGAACGTTACATTATTGAGCTGATTCCTGAATAACATGTTTTAAAACACTCTCTCTCAAACACACTCTACTTAGTCTCATATCCATCACCCTGGAAATACAATCACGTGAAACCGAAAATATCACAATTAAAATTATTCTCTGCTGAGGTCTAGTCTATATTGTATTTTCAGCACGAGTTTTATTATCTTGCAAGTCAAATCCATTGTTTGACATGGTATTACATGTTCCCAACATGTATTTCTGCTTTCCTTGTTTTTTTTTTTTTTTTTTTTTTTTTTTTATTGGTTTATTTATTGATTGATTTATTTATTTATTTATTTATTTATTTTCATTTTCCTCCAGAAACCTCTATTGATCTCTGGTCTCTCTCAGATGAATCTCTCTTAATCAAACACCTTTGACACTCACAAATGCATCCTTCTCAGCTACTCAATCCCTTGCCTGTAGGCATAAGGTTTCTGTCTACCTACAGACCTGTCAGTTGCTATTCTGCCTGGTGAGCTAAGAAAATAAAGCTCTAGGGGCTGGTAGCTGGCCTGGTGGCTAAGAACGTTGGGTTCCCACATGGCAGACCACGGTTCAAGTCCTGGACCTGGAGGCTTGCTCTCTCACTTTTCCTCTCTCTCCTTCTCTCTTGCTCTGTCTCTCTCTGGTCAAAATGAAAAAAATGAAATAAATGAATGAATGAATAAAAAATAAAATAATTCTTTTTGAAAAAAGAAAAGAAAGCTCGATATTGTAAGAAGAAAGCAGAAAAAAGGTTGATGGGAAAAAAGAAGTTGCTGACTTTAGGAAGCAAACAGCGAATATCTACACACGTGCACATGCCTTATTCTCTAGTGTCCTCTTTTCTGAGCAACTGGCATGCCATTCCCAACAGCAAAGTGACACCAAGCAGGTTTTGTGGACTGAAACGATGATGCCCCTGACAAAATGATCACTGCTTAAATCATATGTAACGATCTCTCAACTGCAGTTAAAATGCCATTGTTCCTGAATCGTAGTGAATACGATCATCATTGGAAGTCTCTCAGTTTCGTCGTTGCTGGTTTAAATTCGGACGTATTAGAGGCCAACTGTGGAAGAGCGACGGGTGCAGGCTGATTTACCTTGACTGCCTGAGCAACTCATTTTGCTCGGCTTATAAATGACAGCGTGAATATAATAGTTCATTTTGATAACAAGAAAAGTTAAAGTTTGGCTCAACAATCTGGAAGAACAAAATGAATCTTGACATGAGTCTAAAAATAAAAACA
>NW_006159719.1:421920-430989 GCF_000334495.1 Tupaia belangeri chinensis
TGATTTATGGTTCCAACATCATTCTGTGATGTGTCATTTCACTTTATGGTAATTTACAACATTTAATGTACTATATAAATCGACATAAACTGAGGTAATGCTCCCCCAAAATGCAATAAAAAGAACAAAAATGTAGAATATAAATGTTTGGTTTCCTGTGTGAAAGTTTTGGTTTTAAAATGGGGATTCATGTGGGAAGAACAGAATGATTCCAAACCAAAATCGCTCTCTAGGCAGCGTTGAAGTTCTGCTGGTGTCAGCATCATGAGCACATGTGAAGTGGGGGGCTCCAATGCGTCCAGTGCTACATGGCCACCACCCTACTGAAATGCAGTTTTTTCAATTTGCAATTTTAAAAGCATGTCTTTCCTACTAAGTTTTAAACCTACCCAACCCTGTACTACCCAGAGTCATGTACATATATCTGATTTCTTTAGCAAATAAGACAAATTCTGTATTATTTAAAATCAAGTAAATGAAATCTTCCAGTGGGTCGTGGTTAAGGTAGTTGAATATCACAACCAATTGAGTGATTCAAGTCCCAGATGTGGTGGCTTGAGAAATGTGCCGTGTGCGTGTGCATGCACACCCAAAATACTGAATGGAGAAAAGACGGAGGAGAAGAGATTGCAGAGTGACCTTTCCACGTGTGTTGCAGGATGCTTTGGTTTCTCACATTTCTTCTCTGTGTCTCTCTGGTGAGCATATGTGTCTTTTGCAAAATATAAAATAAAAATCAAATAAATGGTTTAGTGTAAAATTGTCCCCAATTCGTTTTTTTTCATTTTTAAGTAAGGTTTAATTAAACTGCAAGGCATCCAGAAGAAAGAAATGTACCAAAGAAACCAACCTGAGACCAAGATAACACATTCACATTTCAGATTGGGTGTGGGGAGGTACATATCAGTGCTATTTAGGAGAAGAAGGACTGTTATCAGAGTATCACTCAAAACAAATCACACATTTTTTTTTTAAAGAAAACAATCCACATTGTCCCTAACTCTAAAAAAAACTCAGACTTTGAAAATATTTCAGAATGCTTAAGAAGCTCTAATCAGGCCTCATAGCCTAATGGTTAAGAGAGGATGATCCCACATGGCCAACTGTGCGGACTGAATTCCAGCCTTGCAGCCTGATAAACATCCAAAACCCGACATGGTGGGGAAATGCAGGAGAAAGGGTTAGGCTCTAACCATGCCCATTTCAGGGTGATTCTCCTTCCTTTTTCTCTGCCTCTCTGACTCTCTCTAGTTAGTGCACATATCCTGTGACAATTAAACAAAACCTCTAAATCAATACAATTTTACTCAAAGAATGTTATTACTAGAAAACCATGTAATGCTATGATGAGTATAAAGCTCTTGGTTGGACAGTGAGGTAAGATGGAATAAAGACAGTAGCAAACATTCTTGAGGGAAGAGATTAGAAGGCCTTTTTTTTTTTTTTAGAGAGGGAGAGGGATTTTTGCTGTAAGGCATATGCACTTGCTGGAGAGACAGAGAGAGAGACAGAAAGTGAGAAATCATTCCCCAGTGAGAAAGGCCACACTGTAATCCCTTCTCCTCCATTTTCCTCTAGAGATTTTTGGGCACACATGCATATGTACCCAGAGTGACTTTTAAGCCACTGGGTCTGGGACTTGAACCATGGTTGACTACATGGTAGTCCAGCAATGTAACCATTATGCCATCCGCTGGCCCCAAGATTTGAAGATCTTAAGGAGGGACAAGTCACCAATGTGGTCAGCCTCCCAGGTCAGGATTCTTCACTTATTCTCCCTTCCTCTTTCTCTTTCTGGAGAGCACATATGCCCTATAGAATATTTTTAGAAATAATAACAACACTGCTAAGAATAAACTTGTATTCTGTTTTACTTGTATACACAAATATGCTCAATTTGTTATAAAGCTGTTAGGTCATTAGTTAAATGTATATTCAATATTACTAGATAATATCACATAGTTTTGAGTTACAATACTAATATATCTTCCTCTTATCACAGATGAGTTTTCTAATTCCAAAATGTTTGATACTCTTAATCTCTTTATAAAAATTGTATTTTGACACGTCTTCTGATGAAAACATGTATGTCTATGTACACCCATTAATTATGAAGTTGTGTGCTCTAATCAATTCGGAACAGAGAGACAGAGAGGGAGAAAGAGAAAAACACACAAGAATCCCATCTCCTTGTTTCTCCATACTGTTGGGATTTGAACACCTGCACACATGAGTCTGATCTGTTTTTCAGGCCACAGTGGCAGTATCCCATCACTCGGTAAGCCTCGTGGTATCTGGCACTCTCTTAACCATCAGGCTATTGGGCCGGCCCCACATTCCTTTTTCTGAGCTGTTTGAGACTATGTTGTAGACCTGCTCTCCCTTTATCACAAAACATCCCAGAGTGTTTTTCTAAAGAAAAAAAAAAGAAAAAGAAAACAGAAAAAAAATGGGGGGGGGCATTTTCTTACAAAATTGTAATATAATCATCACAACTGGAAAAGTAACATTGACAGTACTATTATTTCCAATTATCCCTGTATACATAATAGTAAAAGAAAATCTCAAATTAGACATAACATTTTATCAGGGTTTTTTCTTTTTAAGATATTTTTGGGGAGACTATTCATATACAATGTGTGTTCATTAATCCACCTTATGAACAGTTTTTTAATTTTTCTTGGCCAATTGGTATTGTTTATATATACTTTATTCTAGCTGCATCCCTGTCTTTCTGTTAAGTTGTGTGTATTTTACTGTTTTTTTTATAGTTTTTCTCTTTCTCTCTTTTTGAATATATATATATATATATATATATATATATATACACACAATACAAATATATATACACATAAATATATACCTGTGTATTTATTTACATATACATAACATATGCTTGTGCATGTATACATATATGTTAATATACGATTATATATATATATATAGATAGATATATATACAGATATACATGTAGATATATACGTTTGTATCAGTTGTATGTCAATTGCAAGTATTTTCAATAACACATGCTTCAAATAATTATTATATTATTAACTCATGCCAGTAATTCTAAAAATTGTCAATGATAAAAATACTCTTCTGGGGATGAGGGGTGGAGAATTTGTTGATTGACAGTCTAAACTACTGCCACAGTAACAGTTTTGAGTATTAGTTATTATAATCGTATTTTCTGTATGTGACCTGAACTTTCCGCAGCACATCACCTTGCTGTGTTCTCCATGGAGTTTAATTTGGCCTCTGCCACACTCAAATCCACTGACATGAGTTTGTTACCTGTGTAAGTTTTAATGAGTCCATTTTTTCAAGTCTGGTTAAGATATAGTCTGTATTTTCACTTCCTTGGTACTATACATTTTTGCATTTAACTAGAACATCTGAAATAAACAATAATAAGACAGTGTTAGAACAAATAGCTTGGATTATCTCACATTTTGTTGCTATTTCTAGAGCAACCAATAGAATTTCATAAACATTCAATATGATTTATCATTTTCTATGAAAGTTTCAGAAGAGCAAATTGGGAAATTCTTAATTAATGCATTGTAGAATTAATGTTAACTTGTAGTAGTAAGTTGTAGTTGAAAATTTCTTACTGTGAAAACATTTAAAGGCTTATAGAAGCAATTCTGAATAGATTAAATCATGAACTGCACTGGTGTCTCAGGGATTTATTCTGATGTGAATTTAATTTTTTATAAATCTCTACTGATTGTATCCTAAAATTTCAAACTTTTCTTAACAACTTATGTATCTGATGCTTTATATGAAATGTATTTTTCAAAATAAAATTAATTTTAAATGTTCTCAAATCATAACTACTTAAGAAAAAGAAAAGAAATTTGATTTGTCAAATTAAAAATGTCTAATCTCCAAACTTTCCTGTTAAATAAAAACAAAACCCATATAAAGGGAAACATATTTGCAAATAATATAACATATCCAAAATATATTTTAAAAAAAGTTCTGACCTCTCATCATTAAAGCGAGTAATGAATACTTTTAAATGGCTAAATTATTTAAATAAATATTTTACAAAAGAAGACATCTGGTGCATAGAAGCACATAAAAAGATAGGTGTTATTAGTGATCAGAAAAACATAAATTAAAACTACAATGAGACTGATGAATGCAGAGTTAACAGCAAAATTCACCAGTTACTGGTGGAGACACAAAGGTTCACATGCTCTTTGGAAAAAGGTTTGTCAGTTTCTTATTAAGTGAAAGATGCTCTCTATGTGCACAGGCAATCTGCTTCTAGGTATTTACTCACTAGAAATAAAAACATATGTCTACGCCAAGATTTGTAGGCCAGCATATGCAGCAGCTTCATTCATAATGGCTCCAAACTACAAAGCAAAACACGTTCACCTGGTTAATACATGAGCAAATTGTGGTGCAGTGGGAGAACAATAACGAGGAAGAAGAGAGGATTAACACATAACACAACACGTGCTTATTTCAGGAACATTTACTAAACAAAAGACGTTTATACACAAAAGTCTAAGGACACTTTTACGTAAAAGGATGCTATTATATAAAATTCCGGAAAAAGTAAAACTATAGGGGCAGAAAAGGAATCAGTAATTAGGAGGAGCTAATTATGTAGATGTAGAAAAAGTGGATTTGCTGCACAGAGGTGTTTGTGAATCTTGTAAAGTAGCAGGAAAGTTCTGGAACTTGAGTGGGGTGATAATACATTAGTGACTACTTTATACAACCTCGTCAGCCTGTACATTTTAAAAAGGTAAATTTAATTCTATATAAGTTACACTTTAACAAACGTGTAAATCTGACTTCCAATAAAATTGCTTTTGATCAACTGAGCAAAAATAGTGTGATGATTCACGTATAGTTAGTACTGACCACGAATATATATTATATTATGTTTGATTCGGACAAAAATAGTGTGATGACTCACATATAGTTAGTACTGACCACGAATATACATTATATTATGGTCAATTTGGACAAAACCATTGACCAATTTTCAAAAATAAGGTTTGAAAATGCAAATAATAATTTTACTAGTAATTTAATAAAAACACATGTAATTTCAACGTTTTTTTTTTTTTTTAATTTTTTGCCAG
This sequence comes from Tupaia belangeri chinensis, assembly GCF_000334495.1. Taxonomy (NCBI): domain Eukaryota; kingdom Metazoa; phylum Chordata; class Mammalia; order Scandentia; family Tupaiidae; genus Tupaia; species Tupaia belangeri. Next base: position 427,029 of record NW_006159719.1, read on the forward strand.
AGGTTTTGTGCACTTGTGAGAGAGAGAAAGCATCTCCCAGCAGAGTGCAATCATACTGCAATCCTTTTTCCTCAATTATTCTTTCCCTTTAGGATTCTAGGCATGCATAGACTTGTGCCTCCCTACCCCCACACCACACATGCACCCCTGAGTGTTTTCCATCCTCCAGGGCAGGATTCGAACAGCAATCAGCCATTTGGGATCCAGTCCCCTTAAATGTTGACCTTCTGGCAGCCCTGACATTAGATCTTGCGTTAGTGTGTGTTGGATTTCACTAGTAAGGTCAGCTGCCTTTAGTTTTCTAGATGGAAAGATTTTAACCTCAGACTCAATATTTCGATAAAGGAAAAGTCAGATATTCTAGTTCTTTCTAATTTGGTAAACTGTTTTGTTCTAAAATATGTCCATTTTACATAAATTTTCAGATTTGTTATTTTGATGATTTTTAAAATGTCTCCTCATTATCTTTTCAATTATACTGGAGTCTGATCATGTCTTGTTTTCTAGTATTATTTAGTTTTCTCATTTATTATAATAATCATATTTCTAATAATTGTTGATTTATCAAATGCAGAAACTTTATCAAATAAAACTCAGTTTTCCAGTTTTTCATTATTGAGTAAATCATAGACAGATGTAAACTTACATTCTTTTTTTTTTCTTTGGAGAGGTTTTCGCTATAGGGCACGTGCGCTCGCCAGACAGACAGTGAGAGACAGAGAGACAGAAAGTGAGAAATCACCCCCCAGGAGGGATGGTCATGCTGCAATCCCTTCGCCTTCATTCTCCTCTCGGGATCTTGGCCACACACGCACACGAGCCCGGCGTGAGTTTTAAGCCACCGGATCCGGGACGCAAACCGTGGTTGACTACGTGGGAGTCCAGTGACATAGCCATTACGCTAACTGCTGGTTCCCTAAACTTACATTCTTTATTTTATTCTGTTTACTATTGTTTTATTTTTCTGAATTAATTTGTTTCTTTTATAACTTTTTATCATTAATTTATTATTTATTCTGTATTTTTCACAATTCTCTACAATAAATTGTTACAATTTTTTCCTTTATACTCAACTTTAATTGTATGTCCCAGGGTTGGAAATCCAAATTATAAACAATATTGAACTCTAAATATTTATAATTCCTATCACCTTCTCTTTGCCTCATGGATAGTTGCAAAGTATATTATGTAATTTCCAAATACGGAGATTCAGTTACCTTTGTAGGTTTTTTAGCAAGATTAATTACAATGTGTTAATAGAGTATATTCTGTATGATCTAGTTGATTTGTAATTCTTCATTCTCCTCTCGGGATCTTGGCCACACACGCACACGAGCCCGGCGTGAGTTTTAAGCCACCGGATCCGGGACGCAAACCGTGGTTGACTACGTGGGAGTCCAGTGACATAGCCATTACGCTAACTGCTGGTTCCCTAAACTTACATTCTTTATTTTATTCTGTTTACTATTGTTTTATTTTTCTGAATTAATTTGTTTCTTTTATAACTTTTTATCATTAATTTATTATTTATTCTGTATTTTTCACAATTCTCTACAATAAATTGTTACAATTTTTTCCTTTATACTCAACTTTAATTGTATGTCCCAGGGTTGGAAATCCAAATTATAAACAATATTGAACTCTAAATATTTATAATTCCTATCACCTTCTCTTTGCCTCATGGATAGTTGCAAAGTATATTATGTAATTTCCAAATACGGAGATTCAGTTACCTTTGTAGGTTTTTTAGCAAGATTAATTACAATGTGTTAATAGAGTATATTCTGTATGATCTAGTTGATTTGTAATTTGTTTACAACTTGATTTGTGAACTAAAACAAGGATTTCATATAATATAATAGCATCATTGGCATCTGGATGAAATAATCCTTTTTTTTTTCTTTTTTCTTTTTTTTTGAGAGTTTTTTTGCTATAGGGCATGAATGCTTGCCAGAAAGACAGAGACAGAGAAACAGAGAAAAAGTGAAAAATCACCCCCCGGTTGATGTCCACACCACTATCCCTTCTCTTTCATTCTCCTCTCTGGATCTTGGGCACGCACGCACACGTGAGTTTAAGCCACAAGGTCCTGGACTCGAACCATGGTCGACCACATGGGCATCCAGCAACATAGCTATTATGTCATCTGCTGGTCCCAGGATGAAATAATTCTTTATAGTGTGGTGAGCCTAGATACTGCAGTATGCACATTATCTCTGGTATTCACTCAGCAAGTAACAGTAGCATAGACTTCCCTTTCTCAGACATGACGATCACAGAGTTTCAGTTATTTTTCAACGTCTCTGGTGGGAGTAAAATTTCCAGACCTTGAGAATCACTTAAAAAAAAGGTCTTTTTGGTAAACAGCCTGTGTATACTGAAGCCTATTTAAATACATTTACATATATAGATTTATGAGATATTTTTAGACTATATTTTGGTACTATGCATAATTTCAAAACTACATCCATTTTTCTTTTGTAAAAATGTTCAGTGTTGTTTTATAAATATATATGTATGTTTTACTGCATTTCTTTTTCACTGAGTTTCCATATATGTCATTTTAAAGATTTTTCTTACAGACAGTTTTGTATGATATTTTTTGCTTATGATAATTTAATCTGTTTTATTATCACATGTATTTTTATTTTAAATGATCATGGGATTCTAGGATGATAGTTTTCATTTTCATAGAATACTTAAAATGTCATATAGATTTCATTGTTTTAATTAAGAAATCAAATCTAGGAACCAGCAGATAATGCAATTGTTACATCACTGGATTCCCACTTAGTCTACTGTGGTTCGAGTCAGGGACCCAGCAGCTTAAAACTCATGCTAGCTGCATGTGGGTACATGTCCAAGATCAACCCAGTGGTGATTTATCGCTTTCTTTCTCTTTGTCTTTGTGGTGAATACACATGCCCTATAGTAAAAATATCTCTGAATTTTTTTTTTTTTTAAAAGTAAAGTAAAGGGAACCAGCAGTTAGCATAATGGCTATGTCGCTGGACTCCCACGTAGTCGACCGCGGTTCGTGTCCCGGACCCGGTGGCTTAAAACTCACGCCGGGCGCGTGTGTGTGTGTGCCCAAGATCCCGAGAGGAGAATGGAGGAGAAGGGATTGCGGCGTGACCATCCCCCCTGGGGTGTGATTTCTTGCTTTCTGTCTCTATGTCTCTCTCTGTCTGTCTGGTGAGCGCACGCGCCCTACAGTGAAAATCTCTCCAAAAAAAAAAAAAAAGTAAAGAAAAATAAAAAAACATCAAAATCTAGTACTCACTGTTTTTTTTTAAGTACAGAATACCACTGCAGCAGCACAGTGGTAATTGGGCCCACATGGGCAGGGTCCGGGTTCAGGTCCTGAGACCTCCCTGAGCCTGCTGGACCATGAGGACAGACCGAGACTGGGGGTGGATCGTAGCACAGAGACTGCTGGTGGATCTGTCTCACTATTTGCTTTTTTGTCTCTGAACAAGTAAATAAATAAATACATATTTAAAGGAAAAGATATTAGGTCTCAATTTTTCTGACAGCATTTTGCATTTCTTTCATTCCGTTTTTTTTTGTTTTCCCAGTTTTACTGTGATGTGAAACAGATTTTACATGTGTTTATCTGTTTGGAAATCGTGGTGCTTTTCAAAGTGTCTGAATAACTTACATTTGAAAATTTTCTGTCACTATTTTTGAAATATATCCTCTGTTATCTTTTTCTCACACTCTGTAACTCCAATTACATGTGTTACTAACCTGTTTTAAAATTATACCCCTGCATGTTTTCAATCTGTTAATATCTGCTATTCTTTATATTTTTTGTGTGAGAGTGGTGGATATAGTCTTCATATATTCCGATTCACTTGTCCTTGTATCTGCTTCACTGCTAAACAGATTTTGTGCTTTTAATTGCACTTACTTTTCTTATCCTGCTGTACCTTTTCCACTTGTTTATGTATCTGCCATT
>NW_006159719.1:431000-469427 GCF_000334495.1 Tupaia belangeri chinensis
CCATGGAAATGCTTAATCTGGCATTAGATTGTTTAAAATGATCAAACACAGGTACTTTAAAATTTGTGTATCTCTATTATCTCTCTTTAATTTCTAGTTTTTTAATAGAATTTCTGTCTCTTTGCCTGGCTGGTAAAGTACATTGTAAACAAAAAACTTGAGAAATGGTGAGAGGTATGAGTGAATGCTTTATTTCCTCTCAGATTTTTTTTTTTCTAACAAGAGTTTAGGTACAATTGCAGTTTTATGTTACCACATTAATTGTGAAATGTCTTAAATAAAATAGCATGTAACTGCAACTGAGATTCTTTAGGTATTAAGTACATAGAAAAAAGACATAAACTTCAGACTAAGATAAGCTGAAGTGAGGCCCTATTACATTGCTCTTATTTAAACTCAGTAATATTCAATGTTACACATAAGGGAATAGAATTAGTACTATTACTGAATTGTAAAGTTTTTATTAGAAAAAAATAGAAATTTGAGTTTAGTGTCACAGTGAATTGGCAATGCGGATATTTATTTCCTTTTCCAAGAACATAATAACATACAAAAGACGGAAAACCTTTTCTTGGTTGCTAGGGCTACACTTCAATATAACTAGAGAATGAGCCTTTAGATGTTGCAAAAAGAAAAAAGATGGATTTTTGTTATTTTTAAAAAAGTATGCTAATCATTTGACAAGATGAACACTGTAGTTACTGGTGGTCCAGCAGGCTGCAGAGAGAGGGGCTGGCAAGAATCCAGTGCTGCTCTTTGAGGATGAACCCTTGGGCAATACACCCTCCATCACTTTGCCATTTGTTACCAAGTCATCATGTTTGTATAGTCATAGTAGGCTGGGTTAGATGATTCCTTTTAAAGCAATTTCTCCCCAGTTTTTGTTTTGTTTTGTTTTGTTTTTAATCGACGAGGTTAAATGTATGCAAATATTCAATTGTAATATTGCACTGCACTTCAGGAAGTAGGAGTTCTTTCACCTTTGTTCTCTCACTGAATGTAAAACCGAGATCTGAAGCTGTAAAGAACACCCGATGGCTCCTGCAGTGTAAAGTAACTGACCAGCTGCTAAGAAATTTCAACAATTGCCATGACGCAGGAAGTTAACATATTTATCAGATACTTGAGATGAAAAAATGGTATTTCATGGGGACATTTTACCCTATGCCATCTGGTCCTGAGGTGCCTATTACATCTATTATTGACTCATTAAAGTCAATGAGGTGAGTAACACAATTAAACTTGTTTACTTGTCATGTAACAGTCAGTTAACATCGAAATGTTTCTTCCAGGTTCAGTACCACTAGATGGCACAGACCTATCCTGACAACTTAGTGATACCCCAAATTATCCGCAGTTAATATCTCTCAAAATTAAATTGCAGTTGAAGGTAACATAGACAGTTTAGGCTAGGTTTTAACATAAAAATATGTTATAATCCTCCCAATGAAGATGAGTTGTATAATGAAAATAAAACCGAAATAAATGGCCAATGGAGACCAAGCACAAGATTCCTATCCCCGCACTCCACTAATCACTCACTTGCAGATGGCTTGCACATTTGCAACTAGCTTGCAGAAAATATGGATTCACTTCTGTAGACAGGGAAGCAAGAGGGAAAGTAATCGGAATGCAAAGGCTTATTTGCACAAGATAGTTTAAGAATTTGGTTCTAAATAAGCTCTTAGATTTGTATATAAATGGCTGTGGTGAAATAAAAGGAATTGGTCTTATTATTTTAACTTGACCTCCCACCATTCCATCATAAAAATATGTACCTTTTGATTTAATAATGAACCTAAGACAACCAATATGACAAAAGGTTCTATGTACTTATATAAAATAATATACCCTTAGTATTTCTAAGTGAGGCAATACTTGATGCAAAATGTGCATTTTTTCCCATTTATAAATGTTTACTTACATAAAGGAAGTAAATATCATTTTTATTATATAAATCAGAAGTACAGATTACAAATTATAAATTAATAAAATGCCAGGTTTAAAATTTGAGATTTCTAACTGAAAATCTGTTTCATGGCTTCAGACATAAGCAGTCTGCAGTCTTCATCACTGACAGACATAGTAATTGAGACTTTACTGTGACCAATACATATACATATATATATATATATATATATATATATATTTATATATATTTATGTGTGTGTGTGTGTGTATACAGAGAGAGAGAGGGAGAGAATAATTGTCAACCACAATTGGCATAATATCTTCTGAAAGATATTTACCTTATCAAAGGTAAAATAATTTATTTTTATTGTCTGATATTCATTTCTATAAACCTGGCAAGTGGCAGATACCTAAAGAGAGATGTAAGTGACTGATAGCTGTCACTATTCTTTGGGCTGAAATATTTATTCAGTTTAAAAATGAAGTCCTCCTCCGTAATATAAAATTATGACCTATTATAATCACATACAATTTCAATTTTTTTCATAAATTTGTATATAATTTACCAAATCTGGACAATTAAAGTCTATCAACATTGTCCACTCAAACAGTTAAACCTTAACTTCAGACAGTGAGTAATTTTCATTAATTAGTAGAAATACAGAGGCAACATTCACCATTAAACTGAATAACTAATACATTGAAAGATACAAGAAACATCTCCAAAAGAATATATGCAGGGGCCAGGAGGTGGCTAAGGTTCTGGACTCCCACACGATTGACCACAGTTTGAGTCCTACACCCAGTGGCATGAAACTCATGCCAGGCACCTGTTGTGTGTGCCCAAATCCTAAGAGGAAAGTGTAAAAAGAAGGATTGTGCCATGACCATCCCCCCAGGGGAGTGATTTCTCTCTTTCTGTCTCTGTCTCTCTGGCGAGAGCATAGAGAGATACCCTATAGCAAAGGGTATTTTCTGTCTCTCAAAAAAAAAAAAAAACTGGAAAAGAAAAGAGCATATGCTTACGCAATACTATTTTTGAACCTAAGCAGGTCAATTTAGAATTGTCACTGTAAGCTTTATTTAGAGACAGTAATTAATAATTGAGAAATTCAAACTCAGTTCACTGAATTATTATGACTAAAAGCAGACGGTCCTCATGTTACCAAATTAAATAGCAAACTGGTTAATACAGTTAAACTGACATTGCATCAGTATGTTCTAGAATGATGAGCAAAGCTACATTTGAGCAACTGGATATTAAACATGCTCATTTCAATAAAACTCTTAATATATTGGCAAACTTATTTTAAAGTTAATGAACTGACTTCTTTATTTTAACATATAAGAAAAGCATTGGATGAATTATGGTGAGTAAAAGTAATACCAGCTTTGAAAATTCGTGCATTTTTATAATCATAGGTTTTATCACATATACAGAAATTATTTTAAAAGACCTAAGATTTTAGAGTTGGAGTAATCATTTTAGAATGTTATAAAACACTGATTTTAATTCAGAGTGTAATGTTTTCATGTATGATTGGAAAACAATTGTGATGTTTTCTAGTCACACTTAGATAAGGGCAAAGCTTAACTGATGTGCATGTTAAACTTATTGATAATTTTCAAGTAGAAAAAGTTTGGATTTCTTTTTTTTCATTAAAGAGAAAAAGGAACCACTGTATATAAACTATATTGATTTCAATCTGGCTCAGCCCCATGTCTGTCTAATCCGTTTGAACACGCAATATGGACTTCAGTTCTCTAGAAAAAAACAGCACACTGTTTGCATTCTTTCACAAGAAACTTGAATTATATAAAAGTAAATATACATTCAGAAGCAGCCCTATAAATTCCAGATGGCGTTGTTCAATAAGAAAAGACTTCACAACTAACTTTTTAAAAAAATCTTTATCACATGGACTCCCTTTACATGATCCACTTAGGAGAAAATCAGTATAAAAATAGGCTATTCATTGTCAGCTCAGATAACCTTCTTAAAAAGGAAAATTGATCTGCAAATGGACACTTGGGATGAACTGATAGTAACCAATCCATATGGACCACAGTAAGTAAATACAGTATCAAATATTTCATTTTGGAAAAGTGAGGAAAGAAGATTTGAGACAGGCAAGAGTCACTTAACGCATCACTAACGTATATGATGAGCCAAGAGCAAACCGATTTAACTAGGAAAAAAGTACAGGCTGAGAGAAACCATTTGCTTTAGAATATATAGTCCTTTATATCAAGACTGGGCTTTTCTGAATAATGTGAGCATAGTTTTACCTACCATGAGTGGAAAAAGCATTTTAAGGAATAAGTGATACATAAAATGAATAGTAATCTTTTTTTAAACTTCATGTAAAAATAAATTTACACCTGTATCCAAAAAATACATTTAAAGTGATTACTGAATCCTTTTCAAATAAAATACAATAAAATATTGAATAACATTGAATACATTGTAAGGCACTCAAACAATGAAACATAAAGATAGACAAGTAACAGCATTTGCATTAGTGCAAATTAATAATCAGTACTTTCATTAGGATGAAAAGATCGAAAAGCTCATGAGTGCTGTAAAATGTGACCTGAATTATACATTGTCTCGGTTTCTTCAAGAGCTTCAGAACTTTTCCTTTTGGCGAGCTGTTCTGGCACTTTGCTTGTCCCCTCCCTGCACATAGGAGGGCGCTCGTTTGGAGAAGTTCAGGACATATCAAAAATGAACTCTGCAGTGTTTTAGCATATTCTGGGACAAACAAAACTTCCCAGTTTTTTCCTTTGTTCTTCCATTATTTTCTTTTTTCTTTTTTTTTTTTTTTTTTCTTTTTAAGATTACAAAGGATTATCAGAAAGTCTCAACAGCTTTCATGGATATCAAATCATCCTAAAAGACCACTATTTTGATGATTCAAGTGTAAATGAATCAAAAACAGTGGATTAAGTTTCCGTTAAAATACACAAGATTGTAAAAAACAAGGCAAAGTAATTCCAAAAGGTGCTTTAACTTCAAGAATTTAAAAGCAGTTCACGATGTCCCGAGAAACCAATCTGCAACAGGACACGTCATTCAGACTGAACTTTGTTGCAGGACAGGGATGATTTTCCATTCAGGTCAATCTGTGCTGAAATATAGGGCAGAAGCTTAGAGACTCTTACATGACTTGAGGAAATCCCATAAATGATGATTCAAAGATATCGTGAAAATTAGTACAGACATAATGCAAAATAAAGTATGTCTTGCTATGGAAAGGTCATTTTAAATACATGATTGTGAAATTAAGTTAGGAAATAGTGAATTACACTCTAACTGGAGTCTTCTCAAGTAACTACTTTTTAAATGATTTTATTGAAAGTTGCTTTCATTGAGAAGCCTTACATGTAAGAGAGATGGAAAATTTTTCAATGTCTGAACAAAAGAAGAATACGGTCTATTTCTTCCCTACAGTCCTTTTTTCATTATATCTCAATTGAGATACAATTTACACACCATACAATTCTCCTTTTATGTTCAAGTCAATGGTGTTTAGTGTACTCCCAGAGCTGTGGAAGTGTAGCACAATCTTAGGCCATTTTTCTCATCCCAAAGAAACCTCGTTCTCATTAGCAGTCAGTCCCATTTCTCTCACTCCATCTCTACCCTCCCTGCAGTTCAAAGCAACTATTAATCTTCCCTTCTTTCTGGATTTGCCTATTGTAGACATCTTGACTAAGTGGAATTATGCAACACGTGGTGTTCTCTGACTGGTTTCTTCCACTTAGCATATTCTTTCCAAGGTTTGCCCAAGCTACATGATGTATAAGTACTATTTTATTGCCAAATAATGCAGCATTGTATTGGTACCATATTTAATTTGTTCATTCATCAATTGATGGCAATTTGGGCCCTTTCCACTTTTTGGTGGCTGCCCCTAACGCTCATAATAAACGTTCTGAACACGTTTGTATGAGAACATGTTTCCATTTCTCATGGGCTGTTCCTACATGTGAAATGCCCGAGTCACTTGGTCATTCTACATTGCAGGTTTTGAGAAACTGCCAGACCAATTCCTAATATGGCTGCAATTTTTTCTTTCCCACAAGGTTGTGTGAGGGTTGTGATTTCTTGTACCCTCAACAACACTTGGTATTACCTGTATTTTGATTCTACCCATCTTAGTGGGTGTGAAGTAGACTCAGTTGCCCGCCAATTTCCCTTGTCTCCGCACACTCCCTCCTAGGATTACTCTTTTGAGCCCCTCCTGCCAGGACCTCTTTGTCTCATACATGTCAGCTTCTCTGTTCTCTCTCTCCAGCCTCAACTCACATTGCCCTCATTATTCTCTCTGCATGGAAGGTGCTTTCAGCTTTTGATCATGATCTCCTGACTTGTTCTTTCATTTCCTACAGGTCTTGGTTTGACCTGGGCATTACCTTTACCCCATAAATGTTTTGTGGATTCTCTCTCTCTCTCTCTCTCTCTCTTTAAGATATTAATCACTCAACAGAGAGAGAGACAGAGACAAAGGCAGTGAGAAGGAAAGTGAGAAATCACTCCCCCCACCAGGATGGATGGGCCTGTCAATCCCATCTCTTCCATGCTCCTCCTGGGATCTTGGTCATGCGCGCACACACACCTGGCATGAGTTTCAAGCCATCAGGTCCAGAACGCAAACTGCGGTCCACCATGGGGGAGTCTAGCAACATAACCGCTACACCATCTGCTGGCCTGGTTTATGTGTTCTTAATAGCACTCAATGCCATCTGACAAATATAGGTCTATTTCAGTCAGCTACTATGGAAGCTCAAGAATGCAAGATTTTTTGTTTTGCTCTTTTCCACACTAGATAGAAAAGTATCTAATATTAAGCAAGTACTTAATAAATATTGGTTTAAAAATCTTATTATTTAGCACAAATATTTGGTGATAAAGTTAGAGAAGAGTTAATGTGGAAAGAGCTGAAGCTGAATTTAGATAAAGTTGAATTCAGACTAACACAACAAGGACAAAACAAAATCAAGGCATGATTTGCAAGTTAAAAATATTAGTAAGAAAAGAAGCAAATGTAATTAGTAATATTTTGACTGTTACATGAAATACATAGTTATCAAAGCACATGGAAGGCATGTCATTTGATCATCTATAATGCTTTAATGACCATTTCTTCATTCAGCATTCTCTATCCAGATGACGGCTTTACATTGTTCACGATCTCTTTAGAGTCTCTGCTGCCTGATGGCCATATTTTCCATCGTCTGGTTGGAACTATATAACTTAAGAAGCATTAAAATAAAATGCTATTTTAATGAGATCAACACCAAAAAAATGCCCATTTAATTTATTTAGATAAATTTTTGCTACAGGGTACATACACTCCCTGGAGAGACAGCCCCCAGAAAGATGGCCGTGCTGCAGTCCTTTCTCCTCCATTCTCCTCTCAGGATTTTAGTCACACACACACACTCCCTGCATGAGTTTCAAGCCTCTGGATCCAGGACTCAAATCACCATGGATCACGTGGGAATCTAGCAATGTAATCATTACACCATCGGTTGGTCCCCCAAATGCTCATTTTAATGGGCACTCATCAAGCAGAGATTTTCAGATTGCTTTCCCACACTTTTTTTTTTTTTTCCTGGAAAACCAATATGAGAGAGGGAGTGCTTACATAATGAAGATGTTATCATATTTTCAAGTCGAGCCCAAGTTATTTAACCCGCTATGAAACAGTTTTCCCTTTTTCTGGCCACTGAAGTTATTAGATCATGAAGACTATTTTTATTTAAGGTGGGTCCTGTCACTTCACTCTTTCTTGAGAAAGAGACACATAGATTGATAAATAAATCTCTAAAATCATAGGTTAGAAAATATCTTCTCTCCACATCACGTGCAAGTGAAAAAGAAACCGCTGGTCGACTCACTTCAGTTACGATGTCTGTCCCAGAAAAGTGATAAAAAGGGCAATAACTACGTCCCCTGTTCCGGAAGTGCAGATGACTTGATCCACCTGGGCATTACCTTTACCCCATAAATGTTTTGTGGATTCTCTCTCTCTCTCTCTCTCTCTCTTTAAGATATTTTTTGTTCAACAGAGAGAGAGACAGAGACAAAGGCAGTGAGAAGGAAAGTGAGAAATCACTCCCCCCACCAGGATGGATGGGCCTGTCAATCCCATCTCTTCCATGCTCCTCCTGGGATCTTGGTCATGCGCGCACACACACCTGGCATGAGTTTCAAGCCATCAGGTCCAGAACGCAAACTGCGGTCCACCATGGGGGAGTCTAGCAACATAACCGCTACACCATCTGCTGGCCTGGTTTATGTGTTCTTAATAGCACTCAATGCCATCTGACAAATATAGGTCTATTTCAGTCAGCTACTATGGAAGCTCAAGAATGCAAGATTTTTTGTTTTGCTCTTTTCCACACTAGATAGAAAAGTATCTAATATTAAGCAAGTACTTAATAAATATTGGTTTAAAAATCTTATTATTTAGCACAAATATTTGGTGATAAAGTTAGAGAAGAGTTAATGTGGAAAGAGCTGAAGCTGAATTTAGATAAAGTTGAATTCAGACTAACACAACAAGGACAAAACAAAATCAAGGCATGATTTGCAAGTTAAAAATATTAGTAAGAAAAGAAGCAAATGTAATTAGTAATATTTTGACTGTTACATGAAATACATAGTTATCAAAGCACATGGAAGGCATGTCATTTGATCATCTATAATGCTTTAATGACCATTTCTTCATTCAGCATTCTCTATCCAGATGACGGCTTTACATTGTTCACGATCTCTTTAGAGTCTCTGCTGCCTGATGGCCATATTTTCCATCGTCTGGTTGGAACTATATAACTTAAGAAGCATTAAAATAAAATGCTATTTTAATGAGATCAACACCAAAAAAATGCCCATTTAATTTATTTAGATAAATTTTTGCTACAGGGTACATACACTCCCTGGAGAGACAGCCCCCAGAAAGATGGCCGTGCTGCAGTCCTTTCTCCTCCATTCTCCTCTCAGGATTTTAGTCACACACACACACCCCCTGCATGAGTTTCAAGCCTCTGGATCCAGGACTCAAATCACCATGGATCACGTGGGAGTCTAGCAATGTAATCATTACACCATCGGTTGGTCCCCCAAATGCTCATTTTAATGGGCACTCATCAAGCAGAGATTTTCAGATTGCTTTCCCACACTTTTTTTTTTTTTTCCTGGAAAACCAATATGAGAGAGGGAGTGCTTACATAATGAAGATGTTATCATATTTTCAAGTCGAGCCCAAGTTATTTAACCCGCTATGAAACAGTTTTCCCTTTTTCTGGCCACTGAAGTTATTAGATCATGAAGACTATTTTTATTTAAGGTGGGTCCTGTCACTTCACTCTTTCTTGAGAAAGAGACACATAGATTGATAAATAAATCTCTAAAATCATAGGTTAGAAAATATCTTCTCTCCACATCACGTGCAAGTGAAAAAGAAACCGCTGGTCGACTCACTTCAGTTACGATGTCTGTCCCAGAAAAGTGATAAAAAGGGCAATAACTACGTCCCCTGTTCCGGAAGTGCAGATGACTTGATCCAGCATGTTCTGATGATTAAAATGTGCACTCTGAGAAAGAGGACTCAAAGTGTCCCCATTCCGTATGATAATGACCTGTTCTGCATTCAGAAGAAATGAAAGACAAGCAGCATCCTGTATGATTCTATGCACATCGCTTTCAAGAAGGTCTAGATTCAGTCATACACTGATTGTGAAATGGTTTTAGAGTTGAAGAAGGTTCTCCAAACAAAGTAAGTGAAGAATAAGTTGAAACTTGATATGCAGCACAAATTAGTGGGTTTGGTTGAGAAGAACGAGCTCCTCTTAATAGTTTGGAATATAAGGGGGGAAAAATACACTTTGCTGGGAAAGTAAAAGAAAAAAAAAATTAAAAACTCCCAGCAGTATTTTCCATCTCCTGGTTAGAGCTATATGATTTAGCATGAGTTACAATAAAAGGGTGCTTTAACCATAAACACCAGAGTGATGCCAATTTTAAGGAAGCAGAGTAGAACCTTTGTAAGAGTATTTGGGAACAGAGTGCATTTTAAGGCAGTGGTTTCAGAAATTATAAGAGCAGAGACAAAGTAACAGACCTCCAGGATTGCCAAGGGAGAAGAGCAGAAAGAGGAAGCTTGAGTAAAACTATTTTCCCTTCCTAAGCCTACCCCAGATCCCCTGGAAGAGAGTAGATGATATGTCTGAGTCGCAATGTTGGGACAGAGGGGGATGGAGAGCTATGGGCATCTCGTAGTCTGCTCATCCCGGAGCTATCAGGAAGATGGCACTGACCAGGGGACACCCTTTGGCTTACTGAGTGTGCCCATGCTGGCTCACTCAGACTTAGCCACATATGTCTGGGTTGTCTTGTTTTGGATTGAATTATTCTGTATATTACATCTTCATAAATCTGTTCCCATCTTCTTTCTTTCTGGCTTATGAAATATTAAATGTTGGACTTTGACAAGTATCTTACTCTCTTCATGAATGCTATCTTCTCTCTTTTGCCACACTCTTTCTGTAAATATTCGTATTTCATATACATCTGTATTTCTTTTGCCCTTTCACATTCTATTTGGGTAGGTTGCTCAAGTCTCATTTATGCAGCGTAAGTGCATTTCTTGTATTAGCAGGGGTTCTTCAGGAAGACAGAACGAATAAGATTCATATAGGTATGTGATGGGGAATTTATTAAGGGAATCAAGTCTCACAATAGGCCTTTTACAAGCTGGAGATCCTGGGATGCTGGTGTGTGGCTCAGCCCAAGTCCAAAGGGCTTCGAGGCAGGGGAGCTGGTGAAGTAACTCACCATTCCACAGTGCACGGCATGAAGACTGAGAATCTGGGGTTGTTGGTGTAACTCTTGGATTCTGAAATCAAGTGAACCTTGAGTTCTGATGTCCAAAGGACGAGTTTATCTTGTTCTTTTTTTTTTTTTTTTTTTGGAGAGGTTTTTGTTATAGGGAATGTGCGCTCACCGGAAAGACAGAGAGAGACAGAGAGACAGCGAGAAATCACCCCCTGGGGAGATGGTCACACTGCAATCCCTTCTCCTCCATTCTCCTCTCGGGATCTTGGGCATGCACGCACACACACCCAGCGTGAGTTTAAGCCACTGGGTCTGGGACTTGAACCATGGTCGGCTACGTGGGAATCCAGTGACATAGCCATTACACCATCTGCTAGTCCCGAGTCTATCTTGTTCTATCTCAAAAGAGACCCACTCACCTTCTATATTTATTCTCTCCTTCCACACCTTTTGATTGTGTGTGCCTACATTGAAGTCAAGCCTTCCACATCTAGTCTGCTCAGAGTCACATGTTAATCTCATCTAGAAACACTCCCATGGACACTCCAAGAATAGTGATTGATCAAGTTTCCAAAGGTGTCCTCTATTCCAGTCAAGCTGACACCTCAAACTAACCATCCCACTTGTTCCGCTCATCCAAAACCCATGTATGACTATGGCTTAACAAAGAACATTTTATAGGTGATAACCTGATTCATCCTATATACCAAAACTTCTTTCAGGATTCTGGTACATTATTCTGATTTTTCCTATATACTCTTGGTTCCTAAACATAAAACACTTAGAGCAACTAAGTTATTTGCTTGGTCTTGATAGAGTAGTCTCTATTAGGTCAACCTTTCCAAAATCAGGTTCTCTGTCTGACTCATTAAGTACTAACCCAAACCCTGTCATTCTACAGAAGATTTTCTTATCTGTGGTACTAACATTCCAGATGGGATAATGCCTCATTGTGGGGAGCTACTTGATCATGGCAAGATATTTAGCAGCATTCTGGGGCTCTATCTAGTTAGTACGTGACAGTAACTCCTCACCCATCCAGGTCATGATAGCCAGAAACGTCTCCAAAGATGGTCACGTGTTATTTGGGTACCAAGTCACTCCTCATTAAGGACCTCAGCTCTACTGAAACATGTCTTCCTAAAGTCCCTCATGACTCAAAACAACAGTCAGTTTCTGTGTTTTACTTTACTCCAGGCAGCTGGACGCTAGGAAGGCCTGGGGTTCTTGGCTCCCTGGATTCTACAGGATTGCTCCCTTAGCTCTTCTTCCTAACACTGCTCTGACTTCCAAGCTGTTCCTTTTCTTTTCCCTGTCCTCCATATCATGTTCAATATTTTACGTCCTTCTCACCCATCCTAGTGACATTGCCTCATGGTATTAATTGCTCTCATTGCTTCCATTTTCCTTTTACATCCTGATTCTTCATTTCTAATCCCTGCAATTCTCCTGAGAGCCATGCCTCCTAGATATTGACCCCTGGCTTCCCAGCAGCGTCAGTATTTTATTTGCCCACCGTGTAATCTGTCCATTCTCCAACGTGCCTGGTGTTCATATATTGCCTTTGTCACCTTATGTCTTTATCACCCATCAAGTCTTCCTTCCTTCTCAATTTAATTTAATTTGATAGAAAACACTTGTTTATAACACACAGGTATATCCTGTATCCAATCTCACTCATCTCTCACCATAACATTTCCTTAAGGCTAAGGAGATACTGTGGTTTCGGAACCAACAGATGTCATAACGGTTATGTTTCTGGACTCCCACATAGTTGACAGTGACACAAGTCCTGGATCCAGTGGCTTCCAACTCACACTGGGCACATGTGTCTGTGTGCCCAAAATTCCAAGAGGAGAATGGAAGAGAAAGGATTGAGACATCGCCATCTCCCTTCCCCCAGGGGGTGATTTTTCACTTTCGGTCTCTCTGCATCTCTCCAGCAAGTGCACACACCTTATGACAAAAATCTCTCTTTTAAAAAAAAAAAAAAAGAAAGAAAGAGAGAGAGAAAGAAAGAAATACTGTGGTTTCCTTAACTCTTGGCTACACTATTTTTACAACCTTTTAAATGCTCTTTTGGCCTGCCAGGTTTCTGAGACTTTGGTCTCCTGTACACATTGCTGACAAGTTTATTATCCTAAAAATAAGTCCGAGTCTGCCATGCCATGGATGTAAAGACCTCTGGAAGCATGCATTTCTTTCTGAGTATAATTCAATCACCTTTACATAGCATTTAAAGCCTGTTATAGTCTGGTCCAGCACATGTCTCCAGTGTTAGCACAATTCATGGGCATGGGGCACTGTGTGACCACCTCCTGACAGAAGGCTTTGCAGTTTTCCTGTGTGGCAGGGTCTGCCCTCTTTCCTGGCTGACAATTTCCTATCAATCCTTTCCAAAAGAGCTCAATTGTCTCTCCTACCTGAAGGAAATTCTCCCTGGATTTTGGAAAGATATTTAAATCATACAAATGTTAGAAAATTGATAAGCAACTCTAAGGGAAAAAAATGTTATTTTGCATGTAAATGAAAATGAAACTGTTTCATGAAGAGAAAAAAATCATGCAAGTGTACTGTTATATAACAGTTTTCATATTTAATCAAATTAACTTCTGGTAGATTTCATACATTTTATAAATAAGGATGCAGAGGTATATTTTAAAAAGCAATAAAAAATGAATGTATGTTTATATTGGATTTTACATTTTCAAATGCCTAAAGTCCTCATTAAAGGTCTTACAAGCTAAGCATTTTCTTTGCATTCTGTTTAAACACACACAGTTTTCTTTAAGCTTAGTCAATTAATTCATCATCTCAGGAGCACTGAAATGTACTTGGTGTGTTAGCTCTAGTTACTTTGGGCTAGTCTTTGAACCATGGCTCAAACATGCTGTAATTTTTAAAATGAAAGGCCAGTGCTTTATCCCCTAATCATCTTCAAAATATTGACTCTGTCCAAAAATGTTTATTATTGCTAACGGATAAATCAGTAAGGCCATCGTAATGGAGTTTGATCAGCAACTGCAACCACACGTGTTCAACATGTTCCCAGAGCTGAGCCTAATAACTGAGTCAATATGTTCAAACCACTCTCTGCACAGCAGTTTCATTAGAGCAAAGATGTCTTTGGCCATCTTTCCTAATTGTTTTAGGAGTACAAGCCCTGTGGATCATTTATTTACCACATTGACTTAGAAGTAAGGCATTTGTTAAGAACTCTCTCTGCTACCTTTGATCGGAATAAAACAAAAAAAGAAAGAGATGAGAATCAACTACAAAGGCAAAGGAACTTACCTCTCCTGATGAAGCGAGTTTGCAAGGCTGATTAATATGTGCATGGCTTTAAAACTATCTCCTCCAGTAGCTACAGCATTCATTTGTAATACTTGAGACTTGCCTTCGGAAATAAAAGGTAAAAGCCTCTTTTTCTAATTTAGGGACAGGAGGGTAAATTTAAGTTTCAGACAGATCCTTCTCTCAGGTTATGGACTTTTATCTCGAAAACGCCTGTTTCAGTGGCAGAACACAGGTCTAAAATATGATGCTTTACCCACTAGTGTCACTTTTGTTTGAAGAGCAGAATACTGCGCAGCTGCAGCTCTATCAGGGTGACTGGCAAGTCATTTCAGAACTTCATCCTAATTAGATCAATAAAAGCTAATCCCTCTGAGAGTATAAATAAGGCTTGCCAATTACACACTTAATTTAGAGAGAAGTAGCACTATTTTCAATAAGTGGAACTGGTAGAACTATTCCATTGCTCTTCTCTAACATTTCTTTCTCTGGATCACTGAGCTGCAGATGTAGCCAGTTGGCTGCGGGATTCATTGGGGTATGGTGGATGCGAACAGTAATTATTGGTTGGTTAATACTGAGGGTGTTTTGATGTTAGAGAAGAGATAGATGCTTATAGATGATTATAGAAGAAAAAAAAACCGCTTTTGAAAAAGGTTACATTATGTGTACTAATCTTTCCGTATGAGTGCCAGAAACTCGAATAATTACAAGTATCTGTATTAAAGTGACTTAAAACCACTCCACCCTGCCATCTCCTGAAAAGGTCAAGAAGCAGCACAGCCCGACAATCTGAGAACCATGGCTGAATGATACAGAGTTCAGGTCAATTCACCACCATCAGTAATAATTACATTCGTCACCCTGAGCCACTTGAACCACCTGAAAGGGACAATGCTCCACCACCAAAGGTCACTTTCTAGTGACCTGGAAATAATTTGGTTCTTTGCTTTATTCTTTGTGAAGAATCATTCATTTCAAAGTAGATATTGATAACATGAATGAAGGCAAAGTGTGTGCTATTTCATAGTAGAGGAAAATCGAGAACAACATAGTGTGATTTGCTGTAGTTCTGATAAAATAAAATATATTTGAGGATTTTATTATTTGGGATTTGCTGTTGTTCAGAAGATGTGATTACTTTGAAACCGATTTTACTTTCTAGTTTATTAACTTTTCCTTTATTGCTTATTTTAAAGTAAAATATTATATAAATATGCTTAATTCTGTAACATTATGTGTGTGCATTTTTACATAAGCACATAGGTTTGTAAAGAAGTATCTAATATACATCTCATAATGCAATTTTAAAATCTGTCAGTGAGAATATTTTAAATATTTATATTTAATCAAAAATATAAATATTGATTTTTGGGACCAGCAGTTAGCGTAATGGCTATGTCGCTGGATTCCCACATAGTCGACCACGCAGTTCGCATCCCAGACCCGGTGGCTTAAACTCACGCCAGGCGCATGTGCGTACGTGTCCAAGATCCCAAGAGGAGAATGGAGGAGAAGGGGTTGCAGCATGGCCTCCCCCCCCGGGGGGATATTTCTCACTTTCTATCTCTCTGTCTCTTTCTGCCTGTCTGGCGAAGCACGTGCCCTATAGCAAAAACCTCTCCAAAGAAAAGGAAATTAAAAAATTATATAAATATTGATTTTTATTATAAACAAGGCAATACACACAATTTCTATTATATATGTTTTAGCTTTAAGAATATCTAGGATTTTTTTTTAATTTTTTAAATTTATTTTTACATTCAATCACTATGTATCATTGCAGTATACCAAATGAATTTTCCCATCATAAGTATATATATCAGTTTAGTCAAAGATATTACCATATACAGGACTATCAACAGATTTCTTTCCATTTTGGGTCCCTTAAAAGAAACAACGAAGGCTTTTGGACCAGCAGGTAGTTAGTTAATGGTAGATAGTTAATGGTGAAGGACTCCCACATGGTCGACCGTGGTTTGAGTCCCAAACTTGGCAGCGTGTTTTCTAACTTTTCCTCTCTCTCTCTCTCTCTCTCTCTCTGTCCCTTTCTGATCAAATTTAACAATAAATAAATAAATAAAATAAAGTTAAATAAAGGGAGTATTTAAAAAAAAATCTAGGCCTTAAAATTGCCAGTGGTGAATCTTCCCTCCCTACAGTTGTGCTCATCTGTATGTCTAATTCTGCCACCAGCACATCTTTCTTTCTTTCTTTTTTTTTTTTTTGGGAGAGGTTTTTTTGCTATACGGCACGTGCGCTTGCCAGATAGAGAGAGACAGAGAGACAGAAAGTGAGAAATCACCCCCCAGGGGGGATGGCCATGCCATAATCCCTTCTCCTCCGTTCTCCTCTTGGGATCTTGGGCATGCATGCACATGCGCCCGGTGTGAGTTTTAAGCCACCGGGTCCAGGATGCGCACCACGGTGGACTACGTGGGAGTCCAGCGACATAGCCATTACGCCAACTGCTGGTTCCCCCAGCACATCTTTCCATTCCTGCCTCTCATAGGGAGCTTCTGAGCCATCTTCCTTCTGGGTATTGTCTGGAAACAGGACTAGTTTCTCACTATTTGAAATACTGAGGTAAATGAGAGAGAGACATTCTTCCATTTCACAGAATAAGCTCGTATTTAACTCATTCATGTTTTATATCACTTTCACAAACAAGGTAGTACATTTTGAAAAAATATATCAAGCTAAAATATATCGCCTTATTTTTGAGAACTCACTATAATTTGTATACACATAATACATACATGTACACATGAATGCCTCTCTCCTCTCCCCAACAATGAACAGAAGAGAAAGGAGAAACACCTGTCTTGGGTATTCTTGAGCAATAGATGTTGGAATTCTTCTACTTACCTTCTCGGAGCCATGCAGAAACTCCAGTGTGGGCAATGTACTGGTGGCGTATGGATAGTGCCGATTTTAAGGAATCCATTCTCTCCTTTAGACTGAACAGAACGGGAGTAATACAGTGTGATGCTCTCTTGCTTGAAAGTAATTGGATAGAACATGGGAAGCGAAGGCTACACAGCACCTCATGGCTCTGGTGTGGCCAGCCACCTTCCCAGCATGACCACTGGGAGCTTCTATGCCTCTGTCAACTGTGTCAACTGTGAAGTCCCTGACCTACCAATTTGTTCTTTTTTTCCTTTTTAGAGGTTTTAGTCTTAGGGCATGTAAGCTAGTAAGAGACAGAAAGAAACAGAGACAATGAGGGGAAAGTCAGAAATCACCCCCTAAGGGTAATGACCATGCCACAATCCCTTCTCCATATCATTCTGGAGTCTTGGGCACACATACATATGCACCCAGCATGAGTTTTAAGCCACTAGGTGAAGGACTCAAACTGTGGTCAGCAATGTACGACCCAGCAAAATATCTGCTGCACCATCGGCTGGTCCATCCATTATCCTTTTCCCTTTTAGGTAGAGCCAGAGACTAACATTGATTAAAAAAGAAAAGAATGAAAATAAAGATAGAGTCTGTGAGGTGATATTGAACAGTGATAACTGCAAGAAAGACAAAACAGCTAAACTTTGATTTCAAGTAGACACTAGAACATTATCTTTTGTAGAATCTCTGATTATTCATTTATACCAGGTAACATTTTCTCCTATTTCATGTGTTCACATTTGCAATAGTCAAGTGACGACTGATCAGCCACCTGGGGTCCAGGGATCTGGCATGCTTCAATTCTCAGTGGACACCTAACTGTCCTGAGAAATGGTCATTTCACCATTTCATCAGATACTTGCATGTAATTGCATTTTGGATACACATGCATTCACACACTTCCTGAACAACATTTCAACTTCAAAGAGAAACTTTCTAAAGGGAATTTGATTTTTATGGAAATGAAATAAGAATGAACTGTATTCAAAGGGTGAAGAAAGCTATACACATGAGAGGTCTGTTTTATTGTGGTTTAGCTCATAGAGAAAATATGTTTAGTGGTTTCGGTCTACTTCTTCAGAAAAATGTCCACATTAAAAATGACCACCCAGGTTAGCAGCTACTGGTACAATGCCAACATCCTAGAAGACAGAAGTTTCTATCTAAAGCCAATGTCCACTTGAACTCTTACTGAATTTCTGTTCCTCTGGGAAGAGATTTAAGTAGAGTCAAGTGAAGTTATTCTACAGGTTTAAAAACATACAATAAATTGTGCACTTTAAACCCATAACTTTCAAATCAAAATAATTTATTATCCTCTACTTTTAACCATAAATGGAGAATGTCCACCATGGGATCAACCAAGAGTGAGCTATTCCCAGAGGGTTACAAAATTGATTCAGATGTCACAGAACTGTGGCCTGGTAACCTGCCCAGTTTTAGAGGGGTTGAACATTACAGAGGAGAAGGCAGTTGGGCTGTATAAAATCAGTTCCTAAAGTAATATAGTATTGTCAGAAAGTTTTATAATTATCAATCCATGTCACAAACCTTTCAGATAGATTGTCAGCCTCATTCTTTTTGTTTCACTTTTCATTCCCCTGGCTTAGAAAATGATTAATTCTTGGGCCAAGTTTAGACCCCTACAAAGTAAAAGGGAGGTGTATACAGTCCCTGAACTAGACAGTGAGTTCTGCTTGAAGTGCAAGGATAAGTCTGGGTTTCGAAGACCTACATTTTTCCAGTACAATGTAATTACATATATGGCCTTCTTGAAACACTTCCAGTAGTAATATAGACTTGCAGGAGAACCCTATGCCTATAGAGTTGGCATTAAAGATAGATATGAATGCCTAGAAGAAGGTGCATGCAATTTCTTCATAATGGAATAAATTTCTTTTTTGAATATGTTGGATCAAAATTTGAATATTTTAAGCAGAGTCACACACACACACAGAGGTACTTCAAAACGACCATGGGAAATGAAATAAAGTACAATATCTTTATTTTGGTCAAAAACATTTAAATCCAAATATAGTTTTTTAATAACATGTATTTTTCCTGAGTTTTTAAAAGATCCTTAAATAAATAAAGCCTTATAGTACTTGACTTCTACTATTAAGATTTCTTCATAATGTTGCAAATAAATTAAAGGTTTGATTTTTGTCTTCACAGTGAAGTGAATTGGAGACATGGTTAGGTGAGTGTAGGTGATGCCAAGATTGTAGATTTCTCCTATGCCACATAACACTTTCAGTTTCACCTAGCCTATCTTTAATATAATTAATTTCTCATTAAAGATTATTTAGTGCCATTTTTTAAAAAGTGTCACACTTACTTATTTTTCAAGCATGCTTCTGGAGCAGGTGAAGTTCTCATAATAAGAAAACGTGTCTCTATCTTCTATCAAGGTATACTGTGCATGAGATTTGGGGAGGAAGTATTGAATTCTGATATCCAAACAATAGTTCCAGTTGATAAGCAGGAGTTTGTGCAATGCCTAGACACCTGAGGAATTGCTCCTGAAAACATTGCACCATAGAGAGAAGCCATGAAGAAATTATGCGTTTGTTTAGAGTATTCCTTATATGAGAGGATTTCAGAAAGTTCATAGAAAAGTGGAAATAAAGTTTGCTTTGGTACCTCTGACACTTAAAAATCTATGCATAGTTTTCCATAACACACATTTTTGGTGAACCTTTTGGAAACCTCCCTTGCAGTAACAAGGCACCAGGCTAGCAAAGAATCCAATCAAAATGATTCCATCCAATGCAAAGCTGTAAATCATTCTGAAGAATTCTAAAATATCCCATGGGAAAGCAGTGTGCAGAGCTTTCTGAAACTTGCTGAGCTGCTTACAACCCATGGAAAGGGATTCCATTCTTCCTAATTGATTATGTGTCCACTCTCAATACCCTTTCACCTTAGAGCAATTAGGGGATTCTGAATTTGTATCTTTGGAAAGAAAGATAAACTAAAATAACATTTTCCTAGAAACAATAATAGTGATACAGAAAGTATTACAGAAGCAAAGCACATGATGACAGAGCATGTGAGAAATTGTGAATTACTTAGAAGTAGAGTCTGGCTGATCTGTTTAGACTGAGTGCTTATTGCAGTGCTTGGCATCAAAAGAAGATCAATAATTGCTTTTGAGTTGTTGAATGAACTCTGTTCCTCTTGTGGGGGATTCTTATTTTACTTGCAGATTTATCTTGTCAACTAAAACCACTTGGCAGTTTCGGTTTTCTTTAATGACCTCGTCAATAACTTAATTGTTGCTGTAGTTGGCTCCCAACTAATCCATATAAAAGTGGCAATTGGTAGTGTACATGTTTGCATTCATTAATTATAGGAACTTGGGGGGAAAAAAACTAGTCAGTTTACATTACAGTGTACATACTTCTATAACTGTGATTTTTCTAGTGAATACATTTTACCATTACCAATTTTACTAATGAAAATACAGAAGAAATTCACCTTTCCAGTAAATAACTTTAATACTATTATTATCACAATTCTTCACTAATTTTAGTTTTTGTTTCTCTTTCAGTTGAATACAACAATGTCTCTCTCCTTATGTCTTTTTCAACTAAAATGAACTTATGTGGATGGGTAAATATTTACATTGTTACACTATTGTATTAATAACACTTACCATAACAGCAACTAAATCTCCCATCATCAACATTTAAAATGCCCAATTGTACTTGAGTCTATGGAGAATGCAATTGAAAACATTTCGTTAATGTTCTTTCTTTGTATTTATTGTGACTAGATTCATTTTTTTCTTACAAATACGATATTGTTCCAATATTGTTTTTTATCAAAAATATTTTTAAAAAATTAAGAACCAGTCTTACTTATCTACATTCTAGTTCTTTTTTTTTTTTTTTTTTTTTTTTTTGGAGAAGTTTTTTGCTATAGAGCACATTTGCTTGCCAGAAAGACAGAGAGACAGAGAAACAAAAAGCGAGAAGAATCCCACCAGGGATTATGGCCACCTACAATTCCTTCTCCTCCATTCTTCTCTCAGAATCATAGGCACACACGCACACATGCCTGGTGTGAGTTTAAGCCACTGGGTCCAGGACTTGAACCGAAGTTGACTACATGGGAATCCAGTGACATGGCCATTACGCCAACTGCTGGTCCCAACATTCTAGTTCTCTAAAGCAAAAAATGAGAAACACTAAATTTAGTAGATTTTATTACCAAAATGTGGCAATTTTTTTGGATGATGAAAATTGTTAAGTTTATGTTAGTTGGTGCTGGGACACTAATTATGAATAATGTTTAGAAATCCATTATGTGGAGGTCAGTAGATGGTGTGCTGGTTATGTTGCTGGATTCCTGTATGGCCAACAGCAGTTTTAGTGCCAGACCCAGTGGCTTGAAAATCATGTTGGGCACGTGTACATGTGTGCCCAATATTCTGGGAAAAGAATAGAAGAGAAGGAATTGTGGCATGGCCATCTTCCCCAAGGGGGTGATTTATCACTTTCTCTCTCACAGTCTGTCTCTCTCTCCCTCCAGTGAGTGCATGTTCTTTAAGTTAAAGACCTCTAAAAATCAAAACAAACAATAGTCCATTATGTAAACAAACTCACATACATTATCTTAACATTGAAATCACATATGCTTGTACATGTGTGCATATGTGCACACACATCTGTATGCACATGCACTAATTTCTTAGGTAGTTTTCTGAATGCATTTATATATTTATTTAATTTGCTAGAAAGCATGTATGCTCCGTGGAGAGAGATGAGTAGGAAGGCATTGTATTGAGAATGCACCCCTCATGGGGAAGGTCACACAACAATCCTCCTCTTTTATTTCTCCTTTCAAGATTTTGGACATAAATGAGCATGCACCCAGCATGTTTTTCTAGTTGCAAGGTCTAAAATTTGAACTGTGCAGTTGGCCATGTGGGATCTAGCCACCTTAACAACCATTCCACCAACTGGCCCCAGAATAAATGTAATAATAATGCATTTAATAAATTACAAATAGAATTTGGTTCAGTTAGATGACAACAACAAAGTCCTCTCTGTATAATGTTCACCAAAGGAATCCTATCAAAATGCAGATTCTAATTTAGTTGTTTTAGGGTATCGCCTGATTTCGATATTTCAAATAAGTTTCCAGGTGATGCTAATTCTGCAGTTTTGGGGTCTATTTTGAATAGCAAAAATGTAGTTGAAGTTTTTGTTTTCGGTCATTCTCAAACTTATATTCTAAGAATTTGCTAAAGTAAGGACCAAATGTGTATGTGTTTGTGTGTGTGTGTGTGCGTGTGTGTGTTTACATATATGTGTGTGTACACACATATATGTATGTATGATATAAAAATAAGCATGCATCAATGCTAGCTATATAATCTGTCCCAAAGCTGTCTTATTACCTTAGGGCTAGTGTATTTCTTAAGAAAGTTTCACTATCCTAAACTGGAAGTCATTTTACTAATTGCTATTTAAGTAAGAGAAAACTAGTATTAATGAATTAAAAATAACAAAGAGAAAATACTCAACATGTCTTACATAACATTTGATAATTTTAGGATAGAAGACACCATCTTGAAATAATTACTTTTTATATTTAGTTCTAAGTTTTGAATACCTGTATATTGGATAGTATCCCAACATCTACAATCAGTGATCATATGTTTTTAAACAAAATTCATTATTATTACCTTCCTATTAAGGTTCATTTTATATATTCAAAAGGAACTATGAGAAACATGTGGATTATGAAAATAGTGTAATTTTATGTTGCAATAATCTCACTTATACACCAATTACATGGCTAAAATGAATATTATATGAAAGTACATTTCATATAAAATTGTGTTGTGTATACTTTGTCAAAATTATAGACATTTTCTGTAGTCTTAAAAATCAAATATAAGGATTTTAGAGTCTTTCTTGAAAATCATTCAGAACTTAAGTTTCAGTTTGTTTTCCATTACAAATAAAAAAAAAAACATAACAAGGATAAAGAAAGAAAAAAATATTCAACTATATTCTTGAGAGCTCAAAGAGGTAATTTTTTAAGAAGCAAGAGTCACGAAGAAATAACTTAATAATATTGGTTTGTGTTTAAATTTTTGGCATTTTGCACATCATGAATGCTTTGTAATTCTTCTAGCTTTTTAAAATAGTTATTAAAATATTTATCTTGGGGACCAGCAGTTGGCATAATGGCTATGTTGCTGGACTCCCATGTAGTTGATAATAGTTCGAGTCCCGGACCCAGTTGTTTCAACTCATGCCGGGCATATGTGTGTGTGTCCAAGATCCCAAGAGAATAGAAGAGAAGATTTGTGGTGTAGTCATCCCCCTGAGAGGTGATTTCTCGCTTTCTATCTCTCTGTCTCTCTCTGTCTTTCTGGCATGCCTATGAGAGCTATAGAAGAAACCTCTCTAAAAAAAAAAAAAATTATCTTGATTACTGAGGGCTTTTTTTTTTTTTCTGCAATCTTAAATTTTGTACCCACCAATTCTTTTCTATTTAAGTCCCAATTTTAGTCATGGACAAAAATCATTTAATAGTTTAAAACATACTTAAAGCTAAATACATGTAAAATAATTTATTCTCCATTTTACTAGGAAAAAAAAAATACTAACCAAGTTTTAAACCTCATATACATTAAAATTGCAATTATTTACTTTTTAACCCAAATAAGAGATGGTTATACCAAGAGCCCTTCTCCATTTCTCCATGTTGTCGGGATTTTCTGCACTCCTGCATATACACCCAGCCTGTTTTTAAACTGCCAGGTCTGGGACTTGAACAGTGCAGTTGGCCATGTGAAATCCAGCCACCTCAACCAACCCGTCATGGGATAGCCTATAAAACTATTTTAAAGATCATATATTTAATTCCTTTTCTGGGACTCACATCTAGCTTCTTTACAGTCCTCTAATTCCTCTAGCTCTCTGAGTTCCCACCTTGTATCTTCCTAACTTAAAATGCCTGATGACAGTAATGCCAGGAAGACTTCTCAAAACCCACACATTCAGAATGATGTTGCCAAAGAGTACAGCTAGCCATATGGTTATCTTCCAATTTCCTTCTCTCTTTTAATCCACAGTAACATTTTATCGATTTATTTTTATTTATTAGAAAATGTGCTACACAATGATATTTTTAGCAGTCTTGTAACTATCGTTAAAATTAAGTTTTAATGTCTTCAGTCTAAATATCGATATCTACTAGATAGATATATATCACCTTTAGAATATATGTATGTAATTTTTGTCTTCACCCCTGCAGCCATTTCTCTTTCCTTCCGTTTTTCCTTCCTAATTCTCTTTATATTCATTTTTTTTTCTTTTCAATTTTGTTAGTACTGCAAGAGAGCAACTTTGGAACAAAATGTTCTTCATAAGGAATATAAGGAAAAGCAAAATGAAACTAAATAACTGTTTTTCTAGTCTGTTCTTACTTAATTTCACCTCAGAAACAAAACCAAACAACTCCTATTGGAGTTTATGTAACTCTCAGGCCTGACCCTTAATTATTTATTAAGCCCCTACTGGGGCTTTCCATTTTTATTATTGTATCAGAATGTATAAAGCTTGAACTTCATAATTTTTCTTTGAATTCTGCCTTTTATAATTTCCATTTTGCCACACAATTAATTCTCAAATTTAATACTGTACTTATCCTATTTTATATTTTCAGTTGCCTTAAAATATTTGCATTTTTTAAAAATAAAATATTGCTTCACCTCCTTTGTCAGACACATCTCTCACTGTATCTATGTAACATGGATGTACAGTCCTTCTCCTCTGAAGAAGCAGGAGGACGAAGAGAAGGAGGAGGCAAGGGAGGAGCAGGAGCAGAAGGAAAACGAGGAGGAAGATCAAGGTAAGTGAGAAGAAGAAACTTGTAAGTGCTACTAGCTTATTTGTTTAAAAAATAAATCATCAAAACTCAAATATAACTGAGCCCCTTGTTCCAATTTTCTGTAGCTGATAGTACTGAAGAAATCTGTATTTAGACATACATTGTTATTCAAAGTCAAGTGTAAGAGAGTTAAATGGTTGAACTTGGAACATTCCTTTCACAAAATTCATACAAATAAAATACTTCTTTTGTATTCACTTGACGTATTCCCCTGTTTGCCAGGAATTAAGAGAAGGTATGTGAAAAACCAGTAGTAAAATATCAAAATCTTCATGACTAAACAAGCAGATTAATGATCAGAGGGAACACCACATTTCAGAATCCTTTTATCCCATCTTTACTATGTGCCTAAGTCTGTGAATCGTAGTAACGCTGAAATTGATCACAGCTGGGGACCTTTCATCGCACGCACATGCTTCATCTGTTAGTGATGCAGGCTAGCGTCATGTGCATTTTCTCCCCATGATTAACCCTTATTTAGTCTAATATAAAAGGGGGGACTGTTCTCAGCATCTATGCTGTACATCACTAATTCTGTTATTGCTCTTATATATACACGACCCAGAGTAATCGAATTTCACTATCCTTGTTCTATTGATTATTAGGGTTTTCCTGATTCAGAGAGTAGGGGTAAAGGGATCTCCTTCAATGAAGGTTTTATTTTCCCTTTGAAAAGTTGCATTTGTGCCTGTGTAGGTGTGTGTGGGTGCTAGCTTGCACAGTGAGGATCCAGTTAAAGACTCTTTCAGGTATAACAAGCCTATATTCTGAAAGTTTTGAAGCCAAATAGTAGTAAGCAATAATAACAAAGAGAGGATCTGGTATCCATTCAGCTCAGCTAGACTCCTTGGCAGGTTCCTATTTACAGCGTAAGTAATTTAATGACCAACGCGTATAAAATAAAGGCTGCCTATGTTTTTTCACTTGTGCTCTGTTTTTGAAAGACCACTCAGAAATGTCTGCCAGACAGGGCATTTTCATTATCCTTAACTACTTCTCATTTTTAAATTTTTGAGTAGGGATTTGAATGCTTAAAGATGGTAAGTCTATAGTAGCATCAAATACAAATCAAACGTCTACCTGTACATTATCCATCACTGATACATTTTATTTTGTTCCAAATCTCTCTCAGGAGTTCTATCAAATGACAGGGAAAAGTTTTGTGGGTTTTCTAGTGTTGTTATTAAGGTCTTTGTTAAGAGTGCTCCCATTTAGTGCCCTCATTTGGTTCAAATTAAAGAAAGATTCTGTAACTCAAGGTTCTCCATGAATATACGTGAGAGAGCAGCTAAACAAAATATCAGATTCAATAACCCACTGGGAAAATATTAAGGAAAATAGAGTTGCCAGTTTATTAATCGATTAGGTATAGAAAGAATATATCTGTTGATTATTTTATGTTGTCTGTTTTAATTTTTGGTTTATCAGGTCAATTGTCTGTAACCCCCAAAATGAGTAACACAAATACAAATTGAACAATAAAATAAACTTAAAATTAAAGATAATTAATTAAATATAATTAAAGATAGTTTAAGCTTCTGAAATGCTAACAGCAATTCATTTTTGCTTTTCAACTGAGGGAGAAAATAACACCTTTGGAATGTGGGAGCATTGGTTGAATGGTGTTTCTCGTTAACCCAGTAAGAAATGAGGTTTTATTATTTTTTTTTTTAGAGGTTTTCGCTATAGGGCGCGTGCGCTCGCCAGACAGAGAGAGACAGAGAGACAGAAAGCGAGAAATCACCCCCCAGGGGGGATGGTCATGCCGCAATCCCTTCTCCTCCATTCTCCTCTCGGGATCTTGGGCACGCACACACACGCGCCCGGCATGAGTTCTAAGCCACCGGGTCCGGGACGTGAACCGTGGTCGACTACGTGGGAATCCAGCGACATAGCCATTACGCTAACTGCTGGTTCCAAGAAATGAGGTTTTACTGACCCAGAGGAAATCAAACTTGCTCACTGACCCTGGAGGATGTCAAACCGTCACACCCACTCAGTAAGCAGGCTCCTGGGAGCAGGAGGCACAATAAGCAACTTTTAGTTAATTTTGTCTTTATTATAATTTTAATTTTCTGGACTAAAGACCTGGACTCAGAGAAGCCCTATGGCCTCACCTCAGATCTACTGAAATAGCATCTGTATTTTAAACATATCACCAGGCTACTCATACACATATGTTTGAAAACCACCATTCTAGGAACTAATTAGAAACATAAAAAAGGTTCCCTGTTTGTGGAATTACTCAAATACAATACTTGTATATTATTTTCCACAAATATGTACTTATGAGAAGATAAAATACCTGTGTTATAGCCTCTACCCCTTATTAGGTTATGATTTTCTTTAGTAGTGACACCATTGATTAATTAGCTTTTTGGTTATCTATGTGGAAAATGGTGATTTTCAAGTCTACTTAATTAAACATGATACTCTTATATGCAAATACATTTCAGCCTAAATGATTAAAATAACTGTTTTTAAGGATGAAGGATAGTGTTTTCTTCAGACACTGAGTTTAGTAAAGCAGAAGCCTGGGGACCAGCAGTTAGCGTAATGGCTATGTCGCTGAACTCCCATGTTGCTGACCGCAGTTTGAGTGCCAGACCTGGTGGCTTAAACTCATGCCGTGCATGTGTGCGTGTGTGCCCAAGATCTTGAGAGGAGAATAGAGGAGAAGGGATTGCCGCGTGGCCATTCACCCCGGGTGTGTGTGTGTGTGTGTGTGTGTGTGTGATTTCTCGCTTTCTATCTGTCTCTGTCTGGCGAGCCCATGCGCCCTATAGCAAAAACCTCTCCAAATTAATAAGTAAATAATAAGAAGTCAATGATAGCAGTAAATGCCACCAGTTCAGGGGTCTTTGCTACAACAGGTAAAGAGGAGAATATCGGCTCTAAAGTCAAGAAAAATGCAAGTCAGTCTTCAAGGTGCCTGCGGCCATCTGAGGGCAAATCATCAGTAGAGAAACTTAATTATACTTTTTTATTGATCTAAAGTATTATGAACTGAGGGGCCGGCAGGTGGCATGGTGGTTAAGGGCAACTGAACTCCCACATGGCTGACTATGTTCAAGTCCCAGATCTTGTGGCTTTCTCTCTCTCTCTCTCTCTCTCTCCCTCTCTCACTCTGTCAATTAAAATCAAATGAAAATTAATTAATTAATCAATTAATTAAAGTAAAATCATTCTTTAAAAAAAGTATATAAATTGAAACTTTAGGGTCAAGATGACACTGAACAAACAACGAATATGATAAGAATTGTATCTCACTGCAGGGCCTGGATGGTGGTGCAGTGGGAATGCAGCCAGACTCACCTAGGGAAGGTCCTGAGTTCACATCTTGGGACCTTGGAGGGCAAACTGGATGTAACACGTGCTTGTGATCCAGGCCAGCTGAATCTGGGGGTGGATCATGGCATGAAGACCCAGCGGGCGGTATCTGTCTCCTCCTTTCACTTGTCTTTTTTTCTCTTTTTCCTGGTCTGTCTTGTCATGGAAGAAAACAATAAAATTTAAAATTTTGTGATCTCATTTCAAAATTGAACTGATAAAAATAATGCAAAGAATAATTTGAATTTTCTGAGGTCTATCTCAATATGTATATCACGCTGCTGTAAGAGAGACAGATGGTTAAGAATTAATGAAAGGAAGATACCAAAAAACACTGGAATTATTTCAGAATGAGCGTCTCCCCCTTTCACTTGTCTTTTTTTCTCTTTTTCCTGTCTGTCTTGTCATGGAAGAAAACAATTAATAAAATTTAAAATTTTGTGATCTCATTTCAAAATTGAACTGATAAAAATAATGCAAAGAATAATTTGAATTTTCTGAGGTCTATCTCAATATGTATATCACGCTGCTGTAAGAGAGACAGATGGTTAAGAATTAATGAAAGGAAGATACCAAAAAACACTGGAATTATTTCAGAATGAGTTTCCCAAAGTGCAGCATATGGCTGGAAACAAATCCTACGATATACTGCTAAATCCATTAGGTGAATTCTTGCTTCAATATGTTAATTCCTACTTTTTCTTTCATTCTTTCTTCTCTTCCTTTTTTTCTTTCTCCTTCTTTACTTTCTCTATCTCTTCCTCTCTGTTTTCTCTCTCTTCCTTTCTCTTTCCTTGTCCCTTTGCCCACTTTCTCCTATTCTTCCTCTCTCCCCTTACGTCTCTCCCTCTTCTTGCTATTCCAGTAGATAATGTGCCTAGATATGGATACTAAAATGTATTCATTAACCAGTGTGCTCCACAGAAGTGATGGCAGGGGTTCTGTGCTAGTCTTCCACATTAACTGCAGCTCCTGTTTCTTCACCCTCTGGCCTTATCTCATGCTAACCCACATGTCATAGTAAAGGTAATACATGTTGTTTCCCAGGAACAGAGTTTCGTGTCTAATATTTGTCATTGTGGTGGATAAGAAAACCTATGCGTCAATGAAGATATAAAGAGGCATTTGTTTTTAATCCTATTGGTTTCTGTGTTCAGAAATCTTTTATCTATAGATTTTATGTCAGAACAAGATAAACTGCATGAAGCCAGAGTGGCTACTGTCACAATAAAAAGAAGGCTGGGTGTTAGTCCTCTGTACAGTACTACTTTATAGACCCTAAGTCATTGCTTTTAATTTTGGATACTCTTAAATTTTCAAGTTAAGGAAAACATTATAAAAACGTATTTGTCTCAAATGTTCCACTAATTTTTTTAATAAAAATATGTGAATGTTAGGAAGAGTCCAACTAGAATAAAGTAGTATGTTAAATCTTACTTTATTTTGAATGGTCCTAATTTGTGTTGAACTAATTAGCTTTGGAAGGAACTGTTGACAATAACCAGGAGATTTGACCTAAAAGACATAATTTGGGCTGTCAAGATCATATGAGCCATAATGGTAACTGTCGCAGCTTGCTGATGTCCACTGAGGCTTGCATGCAACCATCTAGACTTCCCATGTTGTGCACCTGAAAGCACACATGAGCATTTTCTGTGAGCCATGCTTAACTCTC
The DNA here is from genome assembly GCF_000334495.1 of Tupaia belangeri chinensis. Lineage (NCBI taxonomy): Eukaryota > Metazoa > Chordata > Mammalia > Scandentia > Tupaiidae > Tupaia > Tupaia belangeri. The sequence continues at coordinate 460,874 of NW_006159719.1, forward strand.
TTCAAGTCCCCCCACTCCCCAGCACTGCATAAAGTCTTCAGAACATTCAGTTGTCATCTGTGAACTCACTTATGAACTCCCAGGAGAGAGACCATCTGGATCAACCTCATACATTTCGGATAATATATGTAAGAGGCTTGAAAGAGTTCATGCCATAGAGTAATCTTTGTATAAGTGTTAGATACTGTTATTCCTATTATTGTCATAATATTTTTAACAAATTTGAAACTCTAATTTCTTGTTTTATTTATTTATTTATCTTTGCTGAAGGGGTGTGCATTCACTGGAGAGAGAGGGAAAGAAAAAAAAAATGAGAAAACATCACCTCTCCACCTGAGGTTTGGCCACACCACAATGCCTTCTCTTCCATTCTTTCGCAGTTTGGGGGCACACTTACACAGGGGCCAGTATGCTTCTCAAGTCACTGGGTGCAGAGCTCAAACTACATTGTCAGCCATGTAGGACACAGCCACTGTAACCACAACACTGGCTGGCCCATGATTCTAATTTCTGTAATTGTGAATATTTAAAATTTTAATTTGAACTTTATATATAACTATCAGCCTGTCAATCAAAATATTCTTTGTTTGTTCAAAAAGAATTGGCTCTGCTTAATATTTAAGACTGTTTATTGTTTGTTCTGGTATAGACATTTAGGGAAAAAATATCTAAAGAAAACATTTTCTATGTAAGCAGTGAATAAAATATATCACTGAGTCCTTTCTTGCTAGTTCCCCTTTTTTCTATAATCTTCTTTTATCCTGTTTTATTTTTTTACAGCTGCATGTGTTAATGACAGACAATTTTATGACACAGGGAGAATTTATATTTCTAGCCAACAATTTTGCCTATTGGATTGTGTTTAGAGATAGTTTTACAATTTGCAAATGTAACACACTTCAATTTTTTACCGTATCCCTAGAGACTACAGGAGAGTATTTCCCATTTTTAAAAGTAATTTTAGATATTTTCGTATCTTATTCTTTTCCCATATGATAAAATGATTCTGTTTGCCTGATCAATAAATTTAGGAGGAGTCACTTGTAGGAATAATTACTAGTATCTCAAAACTGATACTTTTTAATTACCATATTTGTCAACAGAACAACAGTTACATTGATAGCTTCTTAGCTTATTGATAAAACCTATGTTGAACTGAATGAAAATTGGATGACAGAAAAGGAAATTGTTCTGTCCCATGCCTCTTATATATAAAGCCACCCTATGTTGATCAGATCTTTCTTTCAGGGTATTTCTGGTTTGCGCATCCTTTTACTTCTTACGCAACAAAATACTTATTTCTAAGGTTGGACCCATATAGAAGGATTTATTTATTTACGTACTCATTCATTTTTTCATCCTACATGAATTTATTAAGTACTCAAGCAGCTCCAAAATAAATTAACTTTAATATTGGGCAGGATCTCAAGCCAGGCACAGGGAAGGACAGACTGAAAAGTAAGATCAGAAAAAAGTACAGCCTGATCCTTTCCATAGATCCCCTCTACTCCCAAAGTCTCTAGGTTCTGCTGATGTATTCGGATGTGACTTGATAGCCTCTGTCATTTCAATGTGAGGTAGCCTCGTATGAAAAACAAATATTTCCCTGAGTGTCTGAGTAGGTACCAAGGGGAAAAATAATCAGCCAAGAAATCAGCGTCAGCGTAAGCAGCTTGCAAGTGACGTTTGCCAAGAGTGTTGACATATAAAATGTATTTACAAAGAAAAAAAAACACGGTAAGGACACAGGCATTGGTTTCAGGAATCTGGGCTGTTGGGATGTCATTTAGATTGAGGCTGTTGGCACCTCCTGATGACAACACCCTGCTTTCTCAGGCTAAATTCTCTCACAGTCTAACAGCAGGTAATACCTTCCTAAAAGCCGCAAATAAACCAACTCCCTACAGTATCAGTTGTGTGAATGTGGTGATCTCTGTGGTCTTCAGCTGCTCATGAAGCACAACCTTGAGATTCTTCCTCAACAGAGATCATCCTCCTCTCACCAGCATCCACCGTCACCGCGTGGATTGGTCTCCGACAGTCAGGGCGAGATAAGGCAGGGAGGCCCATGAGGCTGATCTGATGTCACCACCAGGGTCCTTGTTTTCCTCCATTGCCTCAACCACAGAGAAAACACAAATATCATGACAGAATCGCCATCTTTCAATACCCATCTCCTTCAGTGAAAGAAGAAAAGCACGCACTGCACTTCTTCAGACACAGTTCTTATTTTTGTCCTTTGAAATATGCATCTTTTTTTTTAGAGGTTTTTACTATAGGGTGCGTGCACTCGCCAGACAGAGAGAGAGAGATAGAAAGCGAGAAATCACCTCCCAGAGGGGATGGCCAAGCCGCAATTCCTTCTCATCCATTCTCCTCTTGGGATCTTGGGCACACACGCACACGCGCCCGGTGTAGGTTTTAAGCTACCAGGCCCGGGACGTGAAACGCAGTCAACTACATGGGAGTCCATCCACATAGCTATTACGCTAACTGCTGGTTCTGAAATATGCATATTTTGTGACTTTTTTAAAATAAAAATGTGAGGCAATTTTGATTTAAAAAAGAAGACAAGAAAAAAATGATATGTGGGCCTATGTGTGTGTTTGTGGGTGTCAACATTTTCCTCTTTCTCATTAAAGGTACTCAGCAGAAATCTGCTCTTATTTACACATTAAACACTCACACCTCCACACACAAACGACTTGACTGTATTTTTAAGGTCTTTGGGGACTGCATTGTGGTGTAGTGCTCTATAAGAATGACCCACACAAGAAGCTTCTATGTTCATATCCAGAGACTGCCCTGAACATGCCTGGCATGTGTGTGTCCACTGGACAAGGCTGACAGAAACTCTCTCCCTCTCCCCCTTTCTCTGGATCATGCATGGAGAAGTAAACATAAAAAAAAATAGATAAAAGTTTGCCTCCCCCCTTTTTACATCTAAGAGCCTGTTGCCTACATATGAGATGTCTTAAAATTATAAGGGCCAATGACTAAAACCATTGCTGGAAGATTGTGTAAATATCAGGTCCTTGAAATATTAACTATAAAATACTAAAAAGAATTTGACTACTTCTATCAATTCATTAGGCTTTATTTTCATAAAATAAAAGCAATAGTTTATTGTAGTGACTCAATGAAAAAGTCCATGGCTCCTCTGTTATTTACTGCCAGGCATGAACAGAAGAGCGTTTATTGAAGTGACTCAGTGAAAAAGTCCATGGCTCCGCTGTTATTTACTGCCAGGCATGAACAGAAGAGGCATGGTTCTAAAGTCCTGATCACTTGGGTCAACAAGTGTACTTCTTACAGTTTACTGCAGGAAACTACTGGAAGGATATCTATAATACGAAGATTAGTTCAGAGGAATAAAGGAGTAAAATTGATGCATGTTTTTCTTCTTTAGTTTAGTTCAGTTGATAAGATTGACTAAGCATAAACCATTGAAAATGCAAATGGATATGGGACTTTTTTGGTTGTGGAAGCAAAAAGTGTTAGGTATTTGAAAGGCTGCACATTGGCAAAACTGGATGTCACTGGGTGTCTTAGAGTTTCAAGAAATTCCAAGATATTTTACGTATCAACTCCTGTTTGTGACTTACTATGACTGATCCCCCTCATGAGATAAGAACATCCTTGGACACTAAAATCTTCCATATTCATAATAAATAAGGCAGTATGAACTTCAGTTTGTTAAATAAGAAGTCCAAATCAATAGTCAAACTATTACGAGTAGAGATTACGATATTCTGCACAAAATTGGAGTAGACTACACTTGCTCTTAGACCAAAGAGTGAAACATTTTAATAGACTGTACAAAAAGATTTAGGGAAAAATTATCATTAGTAAGTAGAGATTGGGTTAATGTTGTTATGATACTGTTTTAATTAATCTTGAAGCAAGAGAGTTAATTTTGTGGAGTTTTATGAGCATAAACAAAGATTCTTTTCTCTAATTTATTAAAAAAAGGAAACAGGAAGGAAATTAGAAGGAGCTAAGATCTAACTTTTTTTTTTTTTTGAGAGGTTTTTGTTATAGGGCGCATGCGCTTGCCAGAAAGACAGAGATAGAGAGACAGAAAGCAAGAAATCACCCCCCGGGGGATGGCCTCCATTCTCCTCTCTGGGCTAAGATCCAACTTAAAAATTCACAATAAGACACATGAAATCCAAATACATTATGCCTATTTTTTTTTTCCTATTAAACAATCTCAATGGGAACCAGCAGATGGCATAATGGCTATGTTGCTGGACCTGGACTCCCATGTAATGAACAATGGTTTGAGTCCCAGACCCGGTGGCTTAAACTCACGCCAGGCACATGTGCGTGCGTACCCATGATTCCCAGAGGAGAATGGAGGAAAAGGGATTCGGCATAGCCATCTCCCCTGGGGGGTGTTTTCTTGATTTCTGTTTCTCTGGCAAGTGCATGTGTCCTGTAGCAAACATCTCTCCAAGGGGAAAAAATCTCAATGAAGACTGTTTAATTTATTAATTTTAGTATATAAATATGTTCTCTTGAAGTTCATATACCCCCTTTAAAAATAAATTTGCAGAGAAATACCTAAAATAAATCAGGAGGAATCCAGGTATTCAAGGTCCTATACTGTTTCTTGAAATCTAAGTCTTACGTAGGTTCTAGCTAAGGTTGTACCTACGGGCAACATATCTCTGCATTCTGAAATGTGAAACTCATTCTTCTTTCTAGTTGACTATTTCAGCAGTTTCATGAATATTTTTAAGTCCTGCACTCTTTCACCTTATCTGATGGTATATGAATATTTCTGGATGCTGTATCCAGAAAACATTAGATACATTAACAATAATCTCTTAAATATAGTGTCATTTCTAATAAAATTTCTAACAGTACTTAGTGATATGCCATTAAAATAGAGCAGTTAATTGTGTAGGAATTTGAAGATGGGTATAAAGTACATATAACACATAAAACGATTCTTTACTTACTGATTAAATTTCTAACTAAATATGTTAGTCTGGAGGCAATGGTGAAGATGGATCAAGTAGGAGAATGTGCCCTGGGGAATCACTTGCCTGGGATCCTACGTCAGGAGAAAGGCCACCAACGCAGACTCATTACCAAACAGCCGAGAGGTCTCTTAACCAGGCTTGTGCTGGAAAGCAAAAGGCCCACAGAATGATACCTCTAGCATGACACTGTTTTTTAATAATGTACGGATTTTGCACTATGTTCCTTTTAACAAAGTTAACATGCTTTTCTTTTTAAAAATATATGTATGTACACTTCTTTATAGTTTGATTTGGTGCAAATTTGGTTTCTAGGTTTACACGAGACAATTTTAAATACTACAGAGTTTGAATATTAGGATGACAAACATACTACTTCTACCAAATTATTTCCAGAACACATAAACAAAAAACTACACCACCAACACAAAAGAAAATTAACCAGCAACGTGGCTGTGCATTGAAAATGAACCATTTCTTTATTGTCCTTTCTCTCAAGCACAAATTGAGTACAGAAGAGAGAAAAAAAAAATGTTTTTCATGGAAATAGCATAAGATAGTTGAAAAGATGGGACCAGCAGTTAGCGTAATGGCTATGTCGCTGGACTCCCATGTAGTCGACCGTGGTTCGAGTCCCAGATCCGGTGGCTTAAACTCACGCTGGGCGCGTGTGTGTGTGTGTGCCCAAGATCCGAGAGGAGAATGGAGGAGAAGGGATTGCGGCGTGACCATCCCCCCTGGGTGGTGATTTCTCGCTTTCTCTCTCTCTGTCTCTCACTGTCTGTCTGGCGAGCGCACGCGCCCTATGGCAAAAACCTCTCCAAAAAAAAAGATAGTTGAAAAGAGAGAGTATTTGTTCTTTGTTTTTATGTAGTGTGACAAACTATTGTAGGTCTCTAATGACATACAAATTTGAAATGGAAACTTGTGTTAAATTTTTTAAAAACAATGTGATTTTCAAAATAGATTTGTTTATGCTACATATTGACTATTACTTATTATAAATAATTTTCTGGATAACATTTTTTAACAAAAACTATATAGCTAGTATATATATATATATATCTTATCAAAACCCTGAAGTGTTATGTACATTTTAAAGAACAAAAAGGATGGGATTGCAAATCGCCACATATTTAGTCTGTATATTTATATAATTGTGACAAATGAAATAACATTAAATTTTATTCTGTCTTCAGGCTAAACTTGTTCCAATAAAGTGTAAGTATTTTGTAAGTGCTTAATATTTGTTATTATATTTAAAAATAACTCTTGTAATACCAAGAAGCTGCACCACCATGGCCCTAGCAGAACCCTAACTGTTGCTGGAAATGTTACAGTATGCCTTTGGCAAATTCTTTTGCATCGTCTCTAACTGTAGTAAAGCAAAGTCCGGAATGAGAGCCAGACTGTTTTGGTTGCCATAATCACTAGTCCCCACAATGTATGACAGGCTTAAATCCCATCTCCAAGTAAATATTTTGGGAATAATTTTTCCTTTTTTTTTTTTTTTGAGAGGATTTTGCTATAGGGTGTGTGCACTCGCCAGAAAGGCAGAGAGAGACAGAGAGACAGAAAGCGAGAAATCACCCCCCAGGGGGTATGGTCACGCCGCAATCCCTTCTCCTCCATTCTCCTCTTGGGATCTTGGGCACGCACGCACACGCGCCCAGCGTGAGTTTTAAGCCACCGGGTCTGGAACTCGAACCGCAGTCGACTACATGGGAGTCCAGCAACATGGCCATTACGCTAACTGCTGGTCTCACTGGGAATAATTTTTCAACATAGTGACTAGTTGTTTTTTTTTTTTGGAGAGATTTTCACTGTAGGGCGTGTGCGCTTGCCAGACAGATAGAGAGAGACATAGAGACAGAAAGCGAGAAATCACCCCCCAGGGGGGATGGTCACGCCGCAATCCCTTCTCCTCCATTCTCCTCTTGGGATCTTGGGCACGCACGCACACGCGCCCAGCGTGAGTTTTAAGCCACCGGGTCTGGGACACGAACCACGGTCGACTACGTGGGAGTCCAGCGACATAGCCATTACGCTAACTGCTGGTTCCGTGACTAGCTGTTTTTAACTAATAAACAAAAGAATAGAGAAAATTGTATTTAGGATTTTGAAAGTGACAAAAATATTTTTAACTTGCTATGTTTTATGAAGTTTGTAATTGCTAAATAAATTCTTATATTGTTCATTATCAGAATATTTAGAATGTTTAGTGAAATGTTGTTGACTATTAAAATAGCATCCTAATTGCATTATATAATTATTTCTAATTGAGATTACTTTTATTTTAAAAATTCTATAAAGGGAACCAGCAGTTAGCATAATGGCTATGTTGCTGGACTCCCACGTAGTCGACCACGGTTCGCATCCTGGACCCGGGGGCTTAAAACTCACGCCGGGCGCGTGTGCGTGTGTGCCCAAGATCCTGAGAGGAGAATAGAGGAGAAGGGATTGCGGCTTGACCGTCCCCTCTGGGGGGTGATTTCTCACTTTCTATCTCTATGTCTCTTTCTGTCTGTCTGGCGACCGCAGGCGCCCTATAGCGAAAACCCTCTCCAAAAAAGAAAAAAATTCTATAAAGAAAACATGTCATATGCAGATATGTGTAATATATATATATATGTATGTATATGTATATATTCTTATTTTAAGAAAAATATAATCCTATCTTTATCACCAGCTTCTTTTCATTGTAACTATATTCGGGATATTTGTTTAAGCCTTTCCTTTCTCTCTTTCTTAATAATTAGATAATCTTATCTTTTAAACATTTGACTTTCAATCACAGAGATTTTTGAGTTTTATGAGTCCTCCAGCTCTAAACTTTATGTCAGCAAAAACAGCAGGAAATAATCTGCTTGTTGCCAGAGTACCCATGATCTGAGCTTTACTGACAGGGAGAAGTTAGTCAAGGGTACAAAGTTTCCATTAGAGGAATTTGTCTTTGAGGTCTATTGAACATCATGGTGACATTGGTCAATAATATCACTATTTCTATTTTCAAATTTCTGAAAAAGCTGATTTTAAAAGTTCACAGAATGACAAAAAAATGAGATGATGAATGTTAATTAGCTTGATTTAATCATCATTAAAGCATTCATATATCAGAACATCACACTGCACTCCATAAATACGTAAGACATCTGTTTCAATTAAAAGTAAGGATGCCCAAAATCCTGAGAGGAGAATGGAAGAGAAGGGGTTGTAGTTTTACCACCCGCCTAGGGGCAATATTTCACATTCTCCTCTCTGTCTCTGTCTCTCTCTCTCTCAGCAAGTACACACAAACTGTAGCAAAAACTAGGGGTAAAAAAACAAAGGAATGGAAAAAAGCTATAATCTTGACATCCCCATATTAAAACAAAAAACTGGGAACAATTTGTTCTGAGTGTTTTGGAGGAGGGAGGACATGGCCTGGGATTATCAGTGATTTGTAGGAATAAGTAAAACTAGTATGCAGTTTACATGAATTAATGTGTCATGATGCAAGCTGCATGAATTAATAATTTTTTTCCAGTTGTAATATTATTATAATATAATAATAAAATATATTTTTA
>NW_006159719.1:469526-470556 GCF_000334495.1 Tupaia belangeri chinensis
TAAAATATATTATATTATTATATTATAATATAATATAATATAATAAATATATAACACAATATTTTATGCTCAAAACCTGTTCTTTTTTTAAAAAAGATTTATTTATTTATTTATTCATTTATTCATTCATTTTAATTTAACCAGAGAGAGACACAGAGAGAGAGAGAAGAAAGTGAGAAAGCAAGCTACCAGGTCCAGGACTTGAACCCTGGTCAGCCATGTGGGACTGTCCAGCACCTTAACCACCACGCCAACTGCTGGTCCCAAAATCTGTTCTTATTCCTTGCTACCTGGAGTAAAAATTGTCTATGTTCTTTATCTTTTTTAAGAGATAGATTTTTCCTATAGGGTGTGTGTACTCAACAGAGAGACACACAGAGACTGAGAGACAGAAAATGAAAAATTGCCTCCTCCAGGGGGATGGCCACGCTGCAATCTCTTCTCTTCCATTCTCCTTTCGGGATTTTAGACACACGTGCACACATGCCTGGCATGAGTTTGAAGCCACCATGTCTGGGACTCTAACCGTGGTAGACTATGTAAGAGTGCGGTTACATAACCATTACACCGTCTGCTGGTCCTAAGAATCATCAGTGTTCTTACTCCAACATTTCAAACTCCAAACATCATGAACTAGCAGGCTCTGTGTGTTCTCCCATTACAGTCCACTGTTGATTCTCTTCATTGTGTCTGTTATGATTTCCCGACCTCTCTCGCTGTTTCATGACTCCCTGACTTGAAGGAATCTCTGTCTTCTTTCACTGCCGTTCATGTATTTTACTCTTTTGCTGCTGTGGCTGCCATCTGAATCCAACTTCAGTGCCCACCAAACAGCCATCCTTACCTCTCCTAGCTTGCTTTCTTCAACTCCCACTTGGCACTATCCCAATTTCTGCAGTGTGGGATGAGTATTTCTTTATGAATTGACTTGCATCATATCCAGTCTTTCTGAGTCTTACCAATTCACTCAGAGACAATGCCAAAGTCGTTGCTGTAGACTAGAAGATCTGAAGAGGTGCCTCGCTCTTCC
>NW_006159719.1:470587-517198 GCF_000334495.1 Tupaia belangeri chinensis
TGGGTTTCCACCAATTTCCTCCTCGCCCACCTTACTCTGGGCACATTGCCTCTTCCTCTTCCACTGAGCAGTCTCTACTCCCAGACTCTGCACTTGCTGTTCTCTGTGCCTGGAGAAAAAAAACTAAGAGGACACAACCCACTTCTTTTCTCCGTTGTCTTCAAATGTCTGCTCGGATATTACCTGAAGTAGAATCATTGTATGTGAAATTACACCTCCTCCCATTTTTCCTTTTTTGTTGTTGTTTGTTTGTTTGTTTTTAAGGATTTTGCTATAGAACGCGGAGAGGAAAGAGAGACACAGTGAGAGTGAAAGTGAGAAATCACTGACCAGGACAGATGACCATGCCACAACACTTACTACATTTTTTTTTCTTCAGGACTTTGGGCATGCATGCACATATACCTGGTGTGATTTTTGAGCCACCAGGTCTGGGGCTGGCACTGTGGTCTGCCATGTGGGAGCCAATGCCACCTGCTGGCCTGTCTCATCATTTTTAATTATCCTTAATTTTTTTATGTTTTTTTTGCAATACTAACATTTTATATACTTATTAATTGCTTGGTTTTGGTTCCTTGTTCCCATTTATTTAACTTTTTTAGAGAGAGATTTTTGTTATAGAGTGTGTGCGCTCACTGGAGAGACAGAAAGAGAGAAATCACCCTCCGGAGACTGGCCATGTACAATCCCTTCTCCTATATTCTTCTCTTGGGATTTTGGACACACATGCACATATGCCTGGCATGATTTTAAGCTACCAGATCCAAGACTCAAACTGCAGGCAACTACCTGGGAGTCCCATGACATAACCATTATGCCATCTGCTGATCCTAAACTTGTTCCTGTTTTAATCCAAGTCCTAAGAGTTGATTTCTTTTCTTTCATTTTTTTCTTTTCTTCCCCCTAAAGGCAGTTTTTCCAATTCCAAGCATATAGAATTAAGCCTACTATACTCAATGAATAAGCATTTTCAAAGTGAATTTATGTACTTTTCCACATTGTTGCTATGTCCTGAACAATCTATTTCAATTTCCAGACCTTCTACATCCCACTAGAAACTCAGTACAAATACAATCTCTGTCATTACAGCCTCTTCAAATCTCTCAGTGGTAATTGTTCTCTCTAAAAGGGTTCAAAGTCTTTTAAATTCTTGTTTTGTAATCTTTCACACTGTACCATGCTTTCATGTTCCAAGCCCACAGCCACTTCTCTAGTAGAATGTAAACCACTTTTAGTTATGTTTGCGCTGAGACACACAGGCTACCGCATGGCCCCCAGAGTCCCCTCTATGTAGACTTATGGGATAAAATAAAAGACACCCAGGTATGTATTTAAATTTCAGATAAATGGTATGTGCAATAGTTGGAACACACTTACACTAAAATATTTATGTTCTTGAAATTCAGCATAAATTCCAGGTTATAGCTGGGTTTTATTTTTAAACTCACTTATAACATAAAAACATGTGTAATATCTTTCAGAATGTATTAGTGGCAAATCCTCACAGCTCCCAGACCTTCAAATACCCTTTCTGCAATCATTTATTTAGAAGTACTGGCAAGAGTCTAACTGTTCTTTATTTAATATTTGTCATAAACTCATTAATAACTCTATAGCTCCTTCCCATTCCATCACACATTCTCAATGAAATAAACCTGGACTCTTATTTTTGTTGTTCTTAAGACTAATTGGATAACATGGCAATGATATTTTATTTTATTAGTTTATTTTTTCCATGAGTGAGAAAGACCGACAGTGAGAGAGATAAAGAGGGAGATCAAGAAACATGCTCAAGAATGTCTGGAAGTCATGATTTACCACCAGCTTCAGCCAGCCTCAGGTCAAAGGCACACCCTGGTGTACTCAGGGAGGCCTCTGGAGGCAACCCAGAACCTTTTCATCTGGGTCATCCTTGTAGAACATCATGTTTTATCCCTATGACACTGTCTGGCCCCAGTAATGATATTTTATAGTGTACGTATGACCAATTTTAATGCTAGCCTTGTTTCTTTAGAGCTTTAGAGAAAACTTTTGATGACATTTAAGAAAATAAATCTTTATTATAGAATGATATTAAACTGATAGAAAAGCTGCAAAAATGATTCTGAGAATTCCCAGATAAACTTTACCTAATTTTCTCTAAAGTTATCATCTTGCATAATTATACTACATTGGTCAATACTAAAAAGTTAACACAGGTATGTTATTATTAACTAAGTGCTTGACTTTATTCAGATTTCAGTTTTGGTACCAATCATGTAGACAGCATGCTAAAATTTAATATTATAGCCAGAATTCTGGATGCTGAACCAGTGGAGATATCGATGGTATTGGCGATTATGTTGTCCGTTAATCATATTGGTCCTCTTCAGTCAGCATATGAACAGCATTCGTTCTTCTTCATCAACTGATGTGAGTGGTTTGCCATTAGAGAAGTCATCTTCAGTATCATCTTGTTCCTTCTTAAAAAGAGTTATCCATTTGTAAACTACTGACGTCTTTGAGACACACTCCATATAAACTTTTGGTAATATCAGTAATTCACCATTCTTTGACCCATTCTTCATTATAAATTGGGTATCTGTTTATGCTTCAATTTTAGCAGAAGTCATGGTCTTGTGATAGGGGTTCTTTTCTAACTGATGTCTTACGTAGTTTCTTAAACTAGATCCTGTTCAGACATGTTATAACAAATTAATGTGAGTTCCTTATGATATGAAAACAATTGATATTCATGCATAGTTTTTTTCACAATATTAATTTTTATGAATTTATGAAATATACTCATAGGTTTTTTGCATTAATTTGTAACGTATATTGTAGAAAAGAAAGGGAAAGAAAGCAGATTTTTTTTTTTTACTTTTTTTTTAATGATTCATATTCATGCAAGCTCCTAATCTAGAGACCCAAAATAAATACAGGGCATTTTCTAGACACATATACAACAAAATAAAAAGTTGATATAACATTTAACATCTAATTGTTTTAGGATGAAATATAATTTATTAATTCTAAATAAGAAAACTTATGTTTACATTTTATTTTATAGATTGATGTTGGGACAGTTTCCTTGTCTGTTAAATATAGTGGAATTATTTAAGTCATAGTATCTTAGAAAAAAGCAAAACTATGATAACTTACTACTAAAATTTTTGATCTTCAGCATTTGTGAATTTTTTATGTATAAAATTATAACCACTAGAAATCCTGCTACAGTAATTATAAATGAATAAATAATTCTCTATTTCAGAGGAAATTTCTTTAAAAAGATGCTGATAAGATTGCCTTTTTGTTCCTGTGTTTTTGTTTGTTTTGCTATCGGGCACATGAACTCATCCAAAAAAGTGAGAAATCTCCTCCCAGCTCCTGTGTTTTTATTTGTTTTGTATCGGGCACATGAAATCATCCAAAAAAGTGAGAAATCTCCTCCCAGCCAGGATGGCCACAATGCAACCTTCTTGCCTCCTTTTGTCTCGCTGAATTTGGGGCATGCGTGCATGCTCACCAGCCATGGCTTTTAAATGCTAGGTCTGGGACTTGAACTGGGCCGTCAGTCATGTGGGCTCCAGCTGCTTTAACTACCACACACTGAACTGGCCCAAAATTGTTTGCTTTTAAACTATGGATCATTATTATTTATCACTTATACCACTTTGTGTTTTTGCTCTCGTGTTTAAAGTCTTGCTGATTATCTCTGATTCAGCCTTTTCAACCAGGGCTTTCCATCTGAAACACAAATGATGAATGTCTGTTTTTGTAATGTTCAGTAATGGCAGAGAGCTGGAGCTATTGTAGACACAAGAAGAAAGGTTCAGTCACTGCAGGCAAAATGGGCTCACCCGCCTCAGGTCGGCTTTCTCAACCTCCCCAAGGTGCAACTGACATTTTGGGCTCTATTGTGAGAGAAAATCCTGGGAGTTGTAGCAGGTTTGGCAGACGCCCTGGTATCTACTCACAAAGTGTCAAATGCAGCCCATGATGCAATGAACAAAAATGTTGCCAGACATTGCTGCATATCCTCTGGTGGCCCCTTCTGTTCAGAACAACTGCTTAAGCTGAAACTGGAAATTATTAACTCTCAAAAATACTAGCTGAAGAAATTTGCAGTCTGTGACAATCCATAGTCAATTCTATGTATGCCACCTCACATAATTATTACACTGGCACAAATTAATAACTTGCTCAGGCTTGCCTGTGGTGTGACCGTTAAGGGATCCAGATCCCACCTGGCTAGTTTAGTGGCTAGAGTCCCAGACCCGGAGGCTTAAAAAACACAGCAGGTGTGTGTGCATCTGTGCCCAAAATCCAAACAGGAGAGAAAGACGGAGGAGAGACTATACGTGACCATTGCCCACAGAGGGGTGCTTACTCCCCCAACTCTGTCTCTATCTGGGGAGCACATGCACCTCTGTTATTTATTTTAAAAATAACAATAAGTTTCTGTGCTCTCAGGCTAGAATGTTAGAGTGTTATTATATTTATTTGTAATTTTTAATAAAGGACAGAAAGAGGTAAAATTTTTGAATTATAAAGTGATCATGCCACTTTCTTACCAATACACTTTCCAGTGGTGCTTCATTCACTTTAGAATAAAGACTAAGCTCCTTCACCTGGCTTTAAGGCCTTTTATGACCTAGTTATGACCTCATCTCTTTTTTATTTTAAAAATGATTTATTTTGCTTTATTTATTATTATTAATATTATTTAAAATTTGCTATAGGACATGTATACTCATTACAGAAAGAGAGAGAGAGAGAAGAGAGAGAGAGAAAGCAAGATTCCAGGTCTAGGACTCAAACCGCAGTCAATCATATGGGAGACCAGCACCTTAATCACCATGCCACCTGCTGGTCCCCTCACTTTACCTTTTGATTCCTTTGAAATATGTTGGCTTTGGGCATTCATCTGTAATTTTCCTATATCTCAAGCACCTATTTCCTTTTTACTCCACTGGTTAACTCCTGTCCTTTAAATTTCCGCTTAACTAAATAAATCTTTGGAAAAATGCAATTTTCATCCAATTCCCCCACATAGATGATATGCATCTGCTATCTGATTCCACCTAACTATTTTCCCCTGTTATAATATTTATTACTATTGTTACATGACTTTACATTGAACACAAGTCATATATTCTGCCTAGTCACTGTCTTCAGCCATTATCACTATCTGAACCTACCTGTCCCATGCTTGAGGATTCTGATGCTCAAGGTCCCTTGGACCCTTGCAAATTTAGCCTAGGGAATGGGCTTAATCTCAAGGTTGTATGGCTTGTCTTACCACTTCCAGACTTGGTGAGAATATCACACCATCATTGAATGAGGGGATCTGACCTCACCAATCTTCAACAAAGGTGCTGATTGACATACCCCTTAGAGATGACAAGGGGCACCCTGAAGATACATTCCCCTTCTTCCTTCCTTCATGGTCTATTTCAAGGTATTGTTTTCTTCTCATTGTTCTTCAGACTGAACACATCTGCCCAGATGTACAACCATGGCTGTTGGTGTACTCACAACTAGCAGGAACTCCCCGACTCCGTGTGGTCTGAAGTAGTCATGTGCCTCACTCTTCTTCACTCTTGCTGATCTGGTGTTGCACCTCCAAATAATATATTTGTCTTCTAGAGGATGCATGGTAAAACAATAGTGGTTATTAACTGTGTTTGAGTAGACAGGTAATAAAATTACTTTGAAAGAGACTTTGTGATTTTGTTTTAAAGAGTGAAAATGGACTTTCCAGGTCCATAATGGCTTTGTTCTGGGAAAACAGCTCTTGCAGTAGATATGGAATTGTCCGTGTGTCTCACACTCTACCACAATGCCTTGCACATGGAAGGCATTCCCACAGTGCTTGTTGAATAAATATGTGTCACATTATTTAAAATAACATCAGTTACCCCTCTGTGCTCATTAAATAATTATTATATGTTCATAATAATGCATTTTGTACCCTCAGCTGGATTTGTCTGAAGTGTATTTATCTCGGATAAATTCGATTTAGACGCTAAGCGATGTATAGTGATTTGATGCAAAAAATAAATTCTGAAAAAAAAGTTAAAAAATGAATGATGCCACAATAAAAGTTTAATAAATTTTAAATTTTTAACTGGAAAAAAATATATGATGGCATTCAATGTCATGGACAGAGCCAAATGCTGGCAAGTCACTGGCACTCCCATTCATTTACATCAGGTACAAGTTGTGCAGCCACTGTGGAAGATGGCTCACCAATTTCTTGTAAAACCAAACATGCTACAGGATCCAGCATCTTTGCTCTTTGGCACCGACCCAGTATGCCAAATGCTTGTGTCCGCACAGCAGCTGCACATAGCCTGCACTTGCATATGAGACAGTGGGGGCTGTGCGTGTGTGGCTCAGGAGTTTATGGACACTCTTACTTCCTGCACAGTGTTGCTATGCACTTAAATGTCCTCTGAAAAACTAAGTCTATCAGGTAGTATAAATTAGGTCTCCTAAAAATCTATTCTTCTCAAAAGGTGTAAGAACATTTATATTTTCTAAATCTATGCTGCCTCCTCCCCTTTTTCTTATTATATCCAAGGGCATGTGAATGTACATGAGAGAGACAATTTGCAACAAAGGGACTTGGTCACACTCCAGTCATTTTTCCTCCAAATTTCTGTTCTGTCAGAATCCTGAGCACACACATGTCCACCCAGTGTTTACTCCAGCAGGGCCAGGATTTAAAACTTGATCAGCCATGTGAGATCTGGCTTTCTCAGCACAGACTCAACTGTTGACCTACAGGTGCAGCCGCTAAATCTAGTGTTGAGACGTTTAAGGTTTATCATATTGCTGGTAAGTGACTATATTAGCAATTTCTTGGACTCAAATGCACCATTTGCTCAAAAGACTCATCTTTCGAGTCTTTTGAATGGATGCACCTATTTCTTCTTGGTTCTGCAGAATTGTAAATTATTTTAGAAAATATGTCTTTGCATTTATCTTTGTGTCCTCAGCATTACCATGTTACATCCTCACATCCTACCTACTAAATATTTGGTTTAATGAGTGAAGATGAAAGATATTAATCTATGTATTTATTTATTTACTGCCACAGAGTATGTGTACTCACCAGAGAGAGTGGGGGAGAAAAAGGGAAGGAGTGGAGGGAGAGAGAAGAAAGTACCCCTCAATGGAGCATTCTCACAAAACAATTCCTTCCCTATTTCTCCATTCTTTATATACATACACATGCTCAGCATGTTTTTCAAGCTGCTGGGGTCTATGCTCCAACTGTGTCCACCATGTGGGATCTGACTCCGTTAACCACTGTACTCTGGGGCCAATTCAATGGAACGTTTTACACAGCTCTGTTTTTGTTTTGTTTTGTTTTGTTTTTAAAGATTTTATAGCATAGTCCTTTAATTTGGTAATGAGAGATGAATAAAAGGAGACACACTAAATAAGCAAGTACTTCTGATCTTGCAAATGTCCTTTCAAACAAGTCACTGTGTTTTGGAGCATGTGTGTGTGTGTGTGTGTGTGTGTGTGTGTGTGTGTGTATGTGTTTAATGAAAAGTATAAAAGTATAAAAGTTTCTGGTAATGATAAGTTTGCTTGAGAGGGAAGAATAAATTATTGAGACCTGATCATTTGTACCAGAACACATATCTGAGCCGGCAAAACTGTTTGCACCAACTGAATGCATGAGGATGGAGGTGGCATTAGCTGATGAGCTGGGAAGAGGGAAGTTGGAAGAGACTCAGGGAATAAAGATTAAAAGGAGCACACTTTGTCTACTTTGGAAGTTTGATAAAGAGATAGAAAAGGAGGAAGAGAAGTAGAAACTAATATGGATGAGCATCAGATATTTTTAATATTTTCTTGCTGCTCACCAGCAATTCATTAATCATTAAACTTAATTTCATTTTAGTTTTGGTCTTTGCTATTCACCATACATTTGCATTATTTTACATACTTCCATCTTGTATTTTTTTTGTTTAAAAATTTTAAAAAGAACCTTAAGTGTTCTTGTTGTTAAGTGAACATCAGAGGAACATCTAAAGTAGAGTTGGTATTACCAATCACCCACTTCATTGAAAACACGTTTTCCATAAGATACCTACATTTTCTGTATTTAAGTAGATGTGTGATTAGTCAGCACTGGTGGGTCCATTGGTTATGGTTGGCATTTGATTTGAATGGTCACTGCCTGGCTTTTAATTATTTTCAGAATGTGTGTGTGTGTGTGTATGTGTTTAATGAAAAGTATAAAAGTTTCTGGTAATGATAAGTTTGCTTGAGAGGGAAGAATAAATTATTGAGACCTGATCATTTGTACCAGAACACATATCTGAGCCGGCAAAACTGTTTGCACCAACTGAATGCATGAGGATGGAGGTGGCATTAGCTGATGAGCTGGGAAGAGGGAAGTTGGAAGAGACTCAGGGAATAAAGATTAAAAGGAGCACACTTTGTCTACTTTGGAAGTTTGATAAAGAGATAGAAAAGGAGGAAGAGAAGTAGAAACTAATATGGATGAGCATCAGATATTTTTAATATTTTCTTGCTGCTCACCAGCAATTCATTAATCATTAAACTTAATTTCATTTTAGTTTTGGTCTTTGCTATTCACCATACATTTGCATTATTTTACATACTTCCATCTTGTATTTTTTTTGTTTAAAAATTTTAAAAAGAACCTTAAGTGTTCTTGTTGTTAAGTGAACATCAGAGGAACATCTAAAGTAGAGTTGGTATTACCAATCACCCACTTCATTGAAAACACGTTTTCCATAAGATACCTACATTTTCTGTATTTAAGTAGATGTGTGATTAGTCAGCACTGGTGGGTCCATTGGTTATGGTTGGCATTTGATTTGAATGGTCACTGCCTGGCTTTTAATTATTTTCAGAATAATAACAAAATAATGCTATGGTCAGGAATTGCTTGGCTTCTTGCTTTGATTTGTATCTACTCCATGCACGATTTGATTTTGGACCATGGAGACTCACCATACAGAACCTTCAGTCATCCACTAAGCAGAGTGATGGAACAAACACAGGTCTCAGCAGATAAACGGGTCACACTGAAGGAGATGAATGGGAACTATTGGCTTAATAAAATCAAGGCTTGTTGAACCACCAAAAGCTCAGAGGGAAAGGTATTCAATTACATGAACGTCAAGCAAAACAGAAAGTAGAAATTCTCCAAATATCTTTCTCTTCATCTTTCATTTTAGCTTCCAATTTCTTTCTCATAGTAAACATGCTTCCTTCACTTTGGTGTGGGGAGTGGGGGGACTGAAATCTCTTTGAATCACAACTCACAAGACTTTCAGTGTGACACTGGTTACACAGAAAAATATGAGTGTTCGTTCTTAAATCACCTTAAAATTTTTTCAGAGAAAAACGTGCGCTGACCTACCATGTCCTGTGCACAATGCCGGACAAGTCAGCGTGGCCTGGGTCTGAGTTCAGTTTAGGACAACCAGTAGTTTAACTGGTATAAGAGGAAAAATGGTTCCTAAGAGGGGGAATGGACTGATCATGACTGTGAATTTCCAAAGTTCATCACATGGATTCTGAGTGTTCCCAGTGCAGAGGGCCATGGGAAGAAAACATGCTGGGGCTGCAGCCACAGAAGGAGTCAATCAGCACTCCAGTTTGCCGTTCTTTTGTGTTTATTTGTTTTAAATGGATGAAAGATACTCTGGGAAGTATCATCAAAATGGGGACATTTTGAAAATGAAATCAATAGTATGTTAGATAAAGGCGGATAGATGAGAGAGAGATACAGATAGAAATTACATTTTACCTCAATTCTCTGAAAAACAGCATAGGTTCTTAAAACATCCTGTTTGTTTCAAGCTCTATATTGAGAAGCATTAATGTTAGTTTTCGGTACTATAGAAGGGCAGAAATCATTCCTGTAAGGCTCAAGCCATTTGAGATGCAAAGTAGTACACAACCCAGAGTGTAGAAGAGTTCTAAGTCTTGTCATCTGGAGACACAGATGTTGATTTCATTGTTTGCTTTGTTATTCACTGAAAATGTGAAACTAGTCTTATTGACTAGATTAAAAAAAAAAAAATAGTTCCAGTTCAACATCATTAAGAAATACTTGTAAAGTCAGTTTGGTTGAAAGGCTTAAACAAACTATTAAAAAATATTGAACAAAATCACTTTAGGTGGGATAAGCCATTTCTTAATAGTTCATAATTAATAGTTTTCTTACTTACTTGAATTACACAGAAAACACAAGCAGATCTTTCATAGCTGTTGATGCTTTGTTATTTGTTATTACTGTTATTCCTTTGACTTACTGTTACCAGCTACCCATTGATTGACAGTCCTTGCCAAAAGGGACTTGTTTTATGTGTATGGGAGTCTTGGGGTGTAATTGATGGTTCCAACATGGAAAACAACATGGGCCTTAGAGTCCCTTATACTTGTGCTCAAAAACTGTCCCTATCTTTTTACCTTTCATTTTCTTATTGATAAAATTGTTTTATAACAAATATAATGTTGGGCCAGCAGATGGCCTGGAGATTAGGGTGACTGGACTCCATTTGGCCAATTATGTGGTTCAAATCTTGGACCAGGTGGCTTGAAAACACACTGGGCACATGTCCATGTGTACTGAAATCCGGAAGGGAAATGGTGAGAAGTAGATGACGTCATGGCTGTTATCCCTGGGGGCAGGGTGTGATTTCTCACTTCCCCTCTCGTTCTGTCTCTGACTGGTAAGCACATGGACCTTATAGCAAAATAAAAAATAAAAATACAATAAAAGGAACACAGTGTTAAGAGGCTATAGAAGCTGAGTTGTTCTCTTAAAGATTTTAGAAAAAAATACTCATACTCAAATATATGGTTTTTATATTTATTCTTTTTTTTTTTTTTTTGGAGAGATTTTCACTGTAGGGCGCGTGCGCTCGCCAGACAGACAGAGAGAGACATAGAGACAGAAAGCGAGAAATCACCCCCCAGGGGGGATGGTCACGCCGCAATCCCTTCTCCTCCATTCTCCTCTCGGGATCTTGGGCACGCACGCACACGCGCCCGGCATGAGTTTTAAGCCACCAGGTCCGGGACACGAACCGCGGTCGACTACGTGGGAGTCCAGCGACATAGCCATTATGCTAACTGCTGGTTCCCTCAAATATATGTTTTAAGAAAATCTCTTCAGGACTATTCCATGGCCTGGTGGATAAGGCAGCTGTATCTCATATGACTGACTATGCAGTTCAGTTCCCAGACCCGGTAGCTTGAAGAACAAGCCAAGCCCATATGCTTGCATTCCCAAAATACCAATAGGAGAATCAAAGAGAGGGAACTGTGGCATGGTCTTCTCCTGGCAGGTGATTTCTCCTTTTCTTTCTCTCTCTGTTTCTCTCTAGTGAATGCATATGTCCTATGGCAAATTAAAAAAAGAAAAAGCTCTTTAGCAGTCATGAGGAATTATCATTGGAGAAACCATAGTTTTCTGTAACTGTATGAGAATTTACAAGACTTGTCTGGGTTAAGGCAATAACAGGCAATAACTATGGGCTAGGATAGTATCATGTATCTGAGATAATGTTTCTGGGAGTGTTCTTAGTGTTGGGTGGTAAACAGGAAGGATGCAGATATCTATTACTTGGTTCTGCAGATAATTGCCATGTTCAGCTAAGGTTGTGAAGCAGTGGTCTACAGAGTCAATAAGATGTAGATGGTGGACTACACAGCACAGTGGTTCTTAACCCTGATAGTAACCAAAATTACCTGTTCAGTTGTTAAGAAACATGAATATCAGGACCAGTGGATGATATAATGCTAACATTGCTGGACTCCTACAAAGTCTCAGATCTGGCGGTTTAAAACTAATCTTGGGCGTATGTGTGTGCGTGCTCAAGATCCCAAGAGGAAAATGGAGGAGATGCAATTGTGGCGTGTCTATCTTCCCTGGGGAATTTATTTCTTATTTTCTGTCTCTTCAGGGAGCACACATGTTCTATAACAAACAACAACAACAACAAAAAAAACTCTCAAAAAAAAAAAAAAGAGGGAACCAGCAGTTAGCGTAATGGCTATGTCGCTGGACTCCCACGTAGTCAACCGCGGTTCGTGTCCTGGACCCGGTGGCTTAAAACTCACGCCGGGCGCATGTGCGTGCATGCCCAAGATCCCGAGAGGAGAATGGAGGAGAAGGGATTGCGGTGTGACCACCCCCCCTGGGGGGTGATTTCTCGCTTTCTGTCTCTCTGTCTCTTTCTGTCTGTCTGGCGAGTGCACGTGCCCTACAGTGAAAATCTCTCAAAAAAAAAAAAAAAAAAAAGAAAAAGAAAAGAAATATGAATGTCTTAAGTCTCACCTAGAACAAGAGATCATAATCTCTGGTGGGAAGTTTGGTACATCATTAAACAAGAACTGCTTGGATGATTCTAAGGAGCAATCCAAATTGAGAATCCCTAAAAAAAGAGAAGCCAGTTATGCAATCCATTGTACTCCCAGATGGGGATGACATTTATTGAGAAAGGGAATGTAATCTGAATAATCTCTGTTTGATGTGACAGAAAACATGGATTTTTGTACTATGAACCTATTAAAGTTTCTGATACCTAAGAAGATGTTTGGATTATTACTATGAATCTCAGATATAAGCTTTGAGTGAAGAGCATGTATCAGTAAGTGAGGGACAGGCTGGTACCATGAGCAAAGATAGAATCTCCAAATAAAAATGCGTAGGGTTAGAATAATTGAAAAATGGAGGCAAAAGCCTGGGAAACACCAAAATAGGAGACTGGAGAAAGTGGAAATACATTTATTATTATTATTTATTATTTCAATGCACAGGAAGAGAGATTATAGAACACTTTAGTAAATACACACGAAAGCAACTATGTTAACATTCAGGGATTTGATCTAGCCCTTTGAATACAGAGCTATATACTAAGGAAAACAGGAAATACCAATAACAATGTGCATTTAAACTGAAAGAAGATGAACTCATTTGAACAACTGTGCAAAATCTCCCCTGCCTCCTCCATGAGAATCAATTTTGTAACACAGAAAATTACTTAGGGAACAGATACTCTATCAATGGATTCAAATTGACCAATATTATGGTTCTTTGTATTGTTCCAGGATTTATAACATTTTAAATTCCATAAATTAATTAACTTGCTTTGACTATTTGAAGAACAATAATTAAAACCTAATGTCCTTTCTACTGGGAAACATGTAGTCATGCAGTAAAGAGGATTGCTTCGTATTTTGGTTACCTGCACCTAGGGAAATAAAACAAAACTGCATTTCACAGCCAAAATGTATTTTGGCAGAGCCTTTCAGGACTGTAAAGTATAGTAGTTATTCTAGTCTCAGGATTTTAAATATGTAGCTTCACTAATTAGGAAACTATGACCCAGGTCATGCCAAAATTCAACATTTCAGGATTAAGTCCTTCTGAGTGGCAACAGTTGACCTTTATCAATTAAACATGCTTGGAGAGCTGTGGCATTGTTAAATTTATAATGAACATACTTTTAATTAAGTTTTACTTTTAAAAATCTATGTATTTATTCTGTATCAATTTTAACATATTCTCAAAATAGAGCGAGTACATCTATCCTTTCATTCTCATTTCTTGGGCACTCTCTATGGAAATTAGAGGATCTACAGGGGAAAGTGTCCTTTTCTCCTTTCCAGGGCATGTTTAAGGGTCTTTCCAAGTGGCCTCAGGGTAAATCAAGTCTGAATCTTAACTGTGATTTTAGACTTAAATGTGACTTTGGCCAAATCAGATAAGGTGCCTTATACCTGGAAATGGGGATCATAATAATAGAATTGTTGTGAGTATACAATAAAAGGATGGATATAACTTACTGCCCACAGAGTTTTCACAAAGAAAATAAATAATAAATGCTAGATTTTCTTGTTAGCCTAATCAAAAGCATAATATTTGTTCTTTAGAAAACCTTAAGTCCCTCATTCTTAACAATAACGACTATTAAAAGCAATCCATGATTTGAGGCATTATGTTTAGATCTTTCATCTAATTTTTGCTGATTTTTGTTAATGGTGAGAGAGAAGGATCTGATTTCTTTTTTCTACAGGTGGCTATCCCTTTCTTCCAGCTCTGTTTGCCGAAGAGATTCTTTTCCCTACTGGAAAGTCTTGTGCCCTTTGTTGAAATCAATTGGCTGTATGCTTCGGGGATCTTGTCTGGGTTTTCAATTATATTCCATTGGTCCACATGCCTGTTTTTTTGTCTGCACAATGCTGTTTTAATTATCACAGCTTTGTAATGTATTTTGAGATCAGGTGGTAAGATGCCTCCGACTTTATACTTTTGGCACACCATTGTCAATGGATTTGGCCACTGAAACTATTTCTGGAGTTCAGACAAATATATGATTTTTTTTTCTATTTCTGTGAATCATTTATCTGGTAATTTGAATGGAATTATACTGAATTTGTAAGTTAATTTGAGTAGAATTGATATTTTTATTATATTAATTCTTCCAATTCAGAAACATGGGATGTCTTTTCACTCTTGTGTATGATTCTCGATTTCCTTTTTTTTTCAGTTTTCCATAGTTTTCCTTATAGAGAACATCAACCTCATTTGTTAGGTTCATTTCTACGTACCAATTTTGATGGTTATTGGAAATGGGCTTTCTTTATTTAATTCTACTTTGGTTTGTTCTTTGTTGTTGTACAGGAGAAACATTTTATGACATTAGCATAAGCAAATATTTCTAAAATAAGACTCCTGAAGCACAGGCAATAATGGCAAAAATAGACAAGTACTACAATGTCAGGTTGAAGAGCTTCTGTACAGCAAAAGTAAGAATAATCAGAATTGAAGAGACAACCTTCAGAATGGGAGAAAATATTGACAAACTATAATGTTGATAACAGACTGATAAGCATAATATATAGGGAACTGAAGCAGCTTACCTACAAAACAAAATGACTTCACTTTATGGCAGAAATAGGAATACTAGAAAATACTCAGGTATTTTCTAGTATTAGAAAATGCTATATTCTAGTATATTCTGATATCAACTGTTGATATCAGAAACAGTATGGGAAGAGGGTGAGAAATGGCAGAGGGTGAGAGGGATGGAATCAAGGGGAAAAAGAAAGAAGAAAAATAGTTAAGAAACACACACACACATGACAAACAATTCAATTTGAAGTGGGCAAAGAAGCTGAACAGACAACTCTCCAATAAAACATCCAAATTGACAAAAAGTATGTGAAACAATGCTCAACATCTCTTATAGTAAGAAAAATGCAAATCAAAAGTACAATGCAATAACACTTAACATCATTGTAATATCTATGATCAAAAACACTAATAACAAGTGCTGATGAAGC
The DNA here is from genome assembly GCF_000334495.1 of Tupaia belangeri chinensis. Taxonomy (NCBI): domain Eukaryota; kingdom Metazoa; phylum Chordata; class Mammalia; order Scandentia; family Tupaiidae; genus Tupaia; species Tupaia belangeri. The sequence continues at coordinate 485,921 of NW_006159719.1, forward strand.
AATGGTGTAAAGGGTACCCCGTGCACTATTGGCAGGAATGTAAATCAGTACAACCACTATTGAAAACAATAGGAAGGTGCCACAAAAATCTAAAAATAGAAATACCCTGCAACCCAGTAATCCCACTCATGGATATTTACCCAAAGTATAGGAAAGATACGCGCATATCCATATTTATCACACTATTATTCACAGTTGCTAAGACATGAAATTAACCTAAATGTTTGAGAATGGAAGAATGGATTGAAAAATGGGACCCATATATATTATGGAATAATAATCAGCTATAAAAAATGAAATCCTCATATTTGGTACAAAGGGAATGAATATAGAAGATTTAATGGTAGGGGAGCAAGTCTGACTTTGAAAGACAAACATTGTCTATTCCTACTCAACATGTACTGCACCTCTGTACTGGGTGGCGAAACTGAAAGACGGGAAGATGTAACAACAGAGATGACAAGTGTGGAAACCAACGGCTGTGTAGGAGAGGGTGAATAGTGGGGTGTAGGAAGAATGGGCTCAAGAAAGGAGCATTTAACAGACACAAGTGTAAAGTGATCTGAAGATGATGTACTAATTTTACAATATAAATCAGCTAAACTATCTAGGCTTATTTTACTTTTAGTCTGAAAGAAAATTAGTGATTGACTCCTCAAAATTCTTTTCTCCTGGGACCAGCAGTTAGTATAATGGCTATGTTGCTGGACTCCCATGTAGTCGATTTGGGTGCGAGTGCTGGACCCAGTGGCTTAAACTCATGCCAGGTGCATGTGCATGTGTACCCAATATCCTGAGAGGAGAATGGAGGAGAAGGGATTGCGGTGTGGCCACCTACCATGAGGGGATTTCTTGCTTTCTGTCACTCTATTTCTGTCTCTGTGGCGAGTGCATGCACCCTATAGCAAAAACTCTCCAAAAAAAAAAAAAAATTCTTTTCTCCTCCTTTAATTTTCTAAAGGTATTTTTATTTATTTGTATATCATTATATAGTCAACTGATTTCATCACAAATCTTATTTCAATTTTTTTAAAAAAAATTCTGAATATATAAAATTCCATATTAATTGCCAATATCATTGACCAAGAAAATATCAATTGTAATTAATTTAAAACCTATATTTGAGGGACCAGCGGTTAATGCAATGACTATGTTGCTGGACTCCCACGTAATCGGCCGCAGTTCGCGTCGCGAACCCAGTGGCTTAAAACTCATGTCGGGCGCATGTGCATGCATGCCCAAGATCCAGAGAGGAGAATGGAGGAGAAGGGATTGCGGCATGGCCATCCCCCCTAAGGGGTGATTTCTTGCTTTCTGTCTCTCTGTCTCTCTCTGTCTGTCTGGCAAGTGCATGTGCCCTATAGCAAAAACCTCTCAAAAACAAACAACCAACCTACCTATATTTGAGACTGATACATTTTTGCCTTATTTCTTATTAAGAGATTTATAGTTTCCTCTGTAATTAATGAGAGTCAATCCATTAATGATTGTTTATAAAGCATAGCTTGTTTTGGAAAATTGACTCTTAGAATTCCCTCTGAAAATATCTTGCATTTGGTGTATGAATCCATCTAAACAGAAGTAATTGAGTATTAAAATTCATCTTTGTAGGGGCCAGCAGGTGGCATGGTGGTTGGAGTACTGGATTCCACATGGCTGGGATCTGGTTTGAGTCCTGGATCTAGCAGCCTGAAAAACATGGTGCCCAGGTGCATACGTGCCCAACATCCCAAGAGGAGAAAAGAGAAGAAGGCGTTGTGATGTGGCCATCTACCCTGGGGGATGATTTCTCACTTTCTTACTCACTTTCTCTGTCTCTCTCTTTTCTGTCTCTTTGAATCAAGCACATCTTCCCTATGGCAAAAAAGTCTTAGGAAAAAAGAATAAAACCATCTTTGTATTGAAAAAGAAAATTTACTAGTTTCTCCTGATGTTATCTTGGTGATGTAGAACTAATTACTAGTGATACTTCTTTTCTTGTAATTTCAAATATCTAGTATATTTCCTTGATCTAAATATATTTCACAAATATACTTGTCTAATTGTCTAAGTCTGTTAATTTAATGAACTTTGTGATCTTGTTTTTTTGTGTCATATCAATGGTATTTTGTAAATATCCTAACTGTTTTCTTAGTCCCAGTTTGGAAAAAAAAATTATCTTTATTCTCACTATGACTGTTGAAAATATATTTCTTCTATCAATTTACTGAGTTTATTAGTAGTCCTCATGTTTTCTTGACTGTTACTTTTTTTTTTGGAGAGTTTTTTTGTTTGTTTGTTTATTGTTTTTTTTTCACTATAGGGCGCGTGCGCTCGCCAGACAGAGAGAGAGAGAGACATAGAGACAGAAAGCGAGAAAAAAAACCCCCGGGAGGAAGGTCACACTGCAATCTCTTCTCCTCCATTCTCCTCTTGGGATCTGGGGCACGTACTCACACGCACCCGGCGTGAGCTTTAAGCCACAGAGTCCGGGACGTGAACCACGGTCGACTACGTGTGAGTCCAGCAACATAGCCATTACACCAACTGCTGGTTCCCTTGACTGTTAATTTAATTTGGTAAGATTTGCAAAATATTTTCATCTTTTGCTTTACTCAATTTTAAATGAAAGCAGATTTTTCCATATAATTAAAGTGATAATTTGTTGAAAGATTTATTGTCCCATTATTATTATTTTTTTTTTTTTGGAGAGGTTTTTTCGCTATAGGGCGCGTGCGCTCGCCAGACAGAGAGAGAGAGACATAGAGACAGAAAGCGAGAAATCACCCCCTGGGGGGATGGTCACGTTGCAATCCCTTCTCCTCCATTCTCCTCTTGGAATCTTGGGCACACATGCACACATGCCCGGCGTTGAGTTCTAAACCACCGGGTCCGGGACGCGAACCGCGGTCGACTACGTGGAAATCCAGCGACATAGCCATTATGCTAACTGCTGGTTCCCTATTGTCACATTATTGAGAAATGGAAGTGTTAGAAATCTGATCACCAAAACCAATTCTCTATGAAGATCCATTAATTTTATCTTAAAAATTACCTTTTTTATGAGAAATAAAATTTGATTGGTAAGCAAGAGCCCTGTCACTTTTGAAATCCTAATAAAATATTCTAACTCTGGACCTAAGAAGTTTCTAAAGTTATATTGAAAGAGACTTTTGGGTTGAAAAAGTCACCTATCCGCATGCTCTATTTTCCATACCTCCAAAATGCAGAAGAAAAAAAATATAGAAGAGATATTTCATTAGTAATCTTGTTGCATTATAGTGAAAGTTTAATTTTCAATTCCAGAAGTAGTTTCAGTGGCAGAGTCCATTGGACTCTGCATCAATTGGGTAATTATTAGAATATTTGGGTAAAGAGTCAGTCATTTCCGAGTGAGAAACGGTTAATAAAGACTCCAATAGAGGGATTTGAAGTGGGAAGTCTGGATAATTGTGACATATGGTTCCTTCCCCAGAATGGGCAGTGCTAATTACCTATGCTTCAGTTTGTTAACAACAGTCTCTTTGAACCACTTTAAACATCCTTAGTGACCCCATGGCTAGAGTTCCTGACCCCCAGTATCAACAACACTGAATGCAAATAAGTAAAAATTGCTCGGAGCCACGTTATTTTTGAACTACAAAATGGCTTAGAAAGTTAAAAATAGAATACGAATACATGTGTCAACACTTAGATGCATGAAAGCCCTGAACCTCTTTTTTCAGCATCTTCACTTAAGCAGGCAGAGGAATTTTGTAATCACATTCTAACAACTGCCGGTAGAGCCCCGAGGACACATAGATTCTGACACAGGTTATTTATGTTTAAAAGTGCTCAGTCCTACCTTGAAGCCTATATTTAGAAGTAGGCGGAATCTATATTAATCATAATACTATTCAACTATAAATCTAAATTTTTATCTTCAATTGAGTTTAAATGTGTGACACAAGAGAGCAAGAGCCTATTCCCTATTTCAGTGAAGGTGACCCAAAAAATGATAAGTGATAACTTGAATGAGGGTTGATGGACAAGATGAACTGCTATTTTCAGTGGCAATCTTCTACTGAAAATAATTTTTCTTGTAATTCCAAAGAATTGCCCACCAGAAAAGTAGATTATCACTAAGGCTGTGTTTAAAAAAATATATATGTGTATATATATATATATATATATATATATATACACACACATGTATATATGTGAATGATACTAGTTCTGAATATTTAAATTTTGTAGATATATTTATTCAGATAAAAGGTGAAATAGAAGCACTATTATACAATTTTTCTTATATAATTATCTTTATATTACCTTATTCTTATTTTAAAGTCTTGCATGGTTTATTGAATTACAATACAATCAAATTATATAAAAGAACCCTGCTGATTAAAACATGTTTGGAGAGCCCTCTGGTGTGCTGGTTTATAAAATGAACAGGAAAGGCTGGATTACTTCATCTTCATAATCCGCTCACTGAGTGATTGTATACATTTATTATATGCTTATATGAGACTATTTGAGGTGTATAAAAAGACTATAATTTCAGTAAAGAATATTACACAGAAAATGTAGTAGTCATACTGCCTGTGTGTATGCATATACAAATGTGTGTGTGTGTGTGTGTGTGTGTGTGTGTGTGTGTGTGTGTACATATATATATCCCCTGCCTAGGCACCTCTTACGAATCCATCATAATGAATAGACTTATTTAGTATTTTAAAATAGCTACAGTGATAATTGTGTGACACTAATAACATTGAAAAATTCCAGTGAAACTTTTTCATACACTTAATTCTGTATTTTAATTATCATTTTGAGCCTATATGCTCATTCTATCATTAATACTGTGTCTGATGATATTCTGGAATAGAACATAGAGAGAGGGGTCTCTGATTATGATCAGCAGAGTGGTTATCTCAAAGGATGAATGCAGTCCTCAGCTCACTTCTGTCACAAGTAATGTCCTTTCATTTTCATTAATATGACAAAATATTTCACCTCCAAGTCCCCATCCAAGTTCACTTCCTCAGGAAATTCTTACTTTTCTTATCTAGAGTTCCAACTCAGAGATGTTTCTTTTCTGAAATGATATAGTTTTGTAGCCACTGACATAGAACACATTAACATTCCCTGCCTCTCAAGAGTCTACTCCTCATGGAATATTTTATCTCTTCACTAGATTATAAACTCTTACAATCACCTTTATGATTTCTCTGAATACCTTAAGGAATATAACATTAAATATTGAAATGATAGTTGATCAAAAATACTTGCCAGAATATATTTGGCAAACAAAAATATAGATCATATTTGATATTGTAAATTATTACAGGATCATTCAAAATTATTACTTAATCTCGACTCTGAGTAACCACTTGTTATTGATGTGTAAATTAGACGAGAAAGCTGGAATTTGGAGACAAGAAGAGTTAGTGTCCAGCCATTGGTGTGGTGATTAAGATGACTAGACTCCACATGGCTAACTAAATTCCTGGACCCTGCACCCTGAGCGTGCGTGTGCGCCCAAAATTTCAAGAGAAGAATGAAGGAGAAGGGATTGAGGTGTGTCCATCTCCCATTGTGGGAGGTGGGGAGAGCTTTCACACTTTCTCTCTTTGTCTTTCTATCTCTCTTCAGCAAGCCTACATACCCTCTAACAAATTACAAGGGGTGGGGGGAGAGAGAGAGAGAGAGGGTGTTATTTTTCTTTTTATTTTTCCTAGTTTGTTTTATTTTACTATAGGGAACTTCAGCTTACCAGAGACAGACAGACAGCAAGAGAGAGAGAGAGAGAGAGAGAGAGAGACTGAGAAATGACCCTCAGGGAGGACATCCATGCGTCCATGCCACGATCTCTTCCCCATACATCTTGGCGTTGTGGGTACGCATATGTGCCTGGTGTGCTTTCTAGCATCCACAGTCAGCCAGGTGGGAACTAGGTAGCTTTGCCACCATGGCTGACCTATAATTCTAGTTAATTTAAATATTTGTTTTCAAGCCACAGGCATTTATTTTATACTAACTGCATGTCAAGAATTACACTTGCGGGACCAGCAGATGGGGTAAAGTTTACATCACTGGACTCCCATGTGACTGACCGTGGTTAGAGTCTGAAACCCAGTGACTTAAACTCATGCTGGGTGCATGTGCCCGAATGCCCAAGATCCCAAGAGGATAATGGAGGAGAAAGGATTATGGTGTGGCCATTCCCCCTGAGGGGTGATTTCTCACTTTCTTTTTCTCTGTCTCTTTGGCAAGTGTACATTTCCCATAGCAAAATTCTCAAAAAAAAAAAAAGATTACACTTGGTTCCAAAGATAGTTAAATGAAAATGTCACTTTGCCCATTTCTCCAAGCACCACCCCTACAAGGAACACTAGCTCCATTAGAATCTCAGGCTCCTTTAGTCAGGTTCCTAAGACTGGGGTCAGCATAATAAAGGTCACTTGTAAGTTGCTGCTGCTCAGCACCCGATACATCATGTTCTCTACACGGCCTTTCTCTCCTCTCCAACAGCTGTGGCTATTAACTTTTCCCACCACAATGCCAAGGAGAGCTATTTATGGCTCTGATTTTATTTATCTTCTTATAATTATGTGTTCTAATGATAGAGTTTCTTACTGGACAATAATGTTCTTAAGAGAATGGACTTTTTCTTGACACGTGACACTCAGTAATTGCTGAATCAACTATTTGTACAAACGAATGATAGGAAACTGCAGTTAAAATAAAATAGTTGTTAACATAAAATGTCTAGACAAAAATTGTGAAATTACCTGAAATAAATTATAGGAGACAAAGCTTATTGCAAAGTCAACTGAAATTCAGTTATATGGTCACATGTTCTTCTAATCCAGGAGAATTCCAGAAGTTAAAAATTAGGCCATAATTAATCATATTGGTATTTAGACAGATAAAAATCTCCCCAGGCTTTTATCTTATATTTGGGAATAGATGCACTTTGGTCAAGAATAGAAAGAACACTTTTAAATAAAACTTTCTAGCAGATTATGCAGAAAATAACTTTAATTAATGTAATTTTACTCTACTAAAACAGATATTGAGAAAACTCCATTTAAGTTTCCTTCTTAAAATAGCATTTTATACTTGGGAGTTATCAAGTTCAACCCAAATATTATAAATTAAATATTAATACACCAACCAGCCAAAATGATCACATACACACACACATATATATACACACATCAACTTTTACAGCCAAGTGAATATACAATTTGAAAGTGCACTCATGCGTAGTGAATGAAATTCTAACCCACAGCATAATTTTTTGCTTAGTAAACACTGACATAATGTCTTAAATTAAAAATATTAAAAATATAAAAATAAATAAAATAATGTTACTGCCCTTTTTTAATTTCCAGGAATTTAAAAACACCAGTACAGAAAAGTGGTTGTTATGTTCCACCACATGAACTGGGTATCCAGAGTATGGGCCCCTTGTTTAGTTCCCCACTTTCTTTAGTTGTGACCCAGATTTGCATGAGAAACCTTTCCATCATCTAGTTTCATATCGTCCTTCTGCAATCACCCACTTCAACTTCTAATGCCTGTATATTCTGATGATCTTGAGCTTTCTCTTCAAACCATACACCTGTAGAAATACAGTCATCTCTCAGTATTCACAGGTTCTTTATCTTCAGATTCAACCAACCATAGATGAAAAACATCATTGTTTCTTCTAGATCCTATACAGTTTGGTCCACAATGGCAGTGTCTTACTAAACATGAAGAGCCCTAAACAACACAGTGGAAAAGCTATTTGCATGGCATTCACACTGGAGAAAGTATTGTAGATGCGACTTACATGGTTAATATAGGAAAGGATGGGCATCATTTACATGCACATGCTAGCCACTGCACATATAAGGGACTTGAGCATCCTTAAATTTTGATACCCATGGGGGACCTGGAACTAATCTCCTGTCTATACTGAAGGACAGCTGAACTTCACTGTCTCCATAGCAATCACAGAATCAATTAATATTAATAAACCCAGTGCACAAATCCTTTCTTAACCAGATCTTGTATTTATTGAGTTTTCTACAACTTCACTACAAACAAGTTTACAAATGTAAGAGTATCAGATTGTCAATCTATGGTGCATCCATATGAGCACAAGTGAATTACTGGCCATGTTTTTATTTGCTTGGTGAAAGATTTGGATTTTTTTTTAAGATTTTTGCCATAGAGCATATGCATTCACTGGAGTGAGACAGAGACAGTAAAAGGGAAAGTGAGAAATTAGCCCCCAGGAGATATGGCTATGCCACAATCCCTTCTACATTCTCATACTAGGATTTGGGGCATACACACACACACGCACACGCACACGCACACACACACACACACACATCCAGCCACCACGTCCAGGAATTCAGTTGGAGCTATGAAAGTTCAGCACCTTAACAACCATACCACTTGATAGCCCTGAAACATTTTAATTATTTTTCTTCTGTACATTGTCTTTTCTAGGCCTCTTTTGATCTTATTGGGTGACTTTATTCATTTTTATTTATTTATTTTTATTTACATTTTTTAATACATTCAATCACATTATTTAGTTTACAAGGTGATCATTTCAATATATGAACATTTCTTCCGGTCGAGTTGATCAAAATATAACAACACTACCTCCCTGTCTCAACAATGCTGTCTTTGTATCCCTCCTCCAAATGTTCTTCCCCAGGCCCCTCTCCTCCACACACACCACATCTGGCATTCACATCCACCTCTTCTGTTTGTACACCCTTTAGCCCGTCAGTTTCAGTTATAGGGTGCAGACATTTGGTATATATTAAGTGGGGGCATACAATGTCTCTCCTTCATTGCCTGGCTTGCTTCACTCAGCAGTAAATCTTCTATATTCTTCCACTTTCTGTCAAAAGCCAGGGTTTTGTTGTTCTTAATGGCTGAATAGTATTCCATAAAGTGTGTGTGCCACAATTTTTCAGTCCAATCAGCCATATGGGGACGGGTGACTTTATTCGAAAAACAAACAAACAAACAAACAACAACAAAAAACCTCTATTGCATAAGCTTACCCTCTGCCTAACTGCTATATTAAATATATATTTTTCTAAATGTATTGAGTATTGATTTTATTTATAGCATATTTCCTATGAGAAGTTTTACAGTCAACAAGTTTATTTAGTAGCTTCTGTAGCTTCTAGATAAAAGACTTGGTTAAGAAAAATCTATTTTCTTTCACTTTATAGTTCCTTCTTTATAAGCTCTCCTCATTTTTGGTGAGATATGCTTCCAATTTAATTATTTTTCCTTAATGAACAATACTAAAATGCACAAAATGTGCTAGCTCCATGTATTAAATCATTTGTCTTTCCTGTATTAAATTGAAATATCATATATTAACTTCTTAAACCTAGGATCTATTTTCTGGATGTTCTATTCAATTTCACTGATCTTTCCTTTTCTACAGACATATAATATAGATTTGATTTCCAGTAGTTTCAAGTTACATATTGTATTTCTTAAGTCAAATTCCTATTACTATTCTTTATGTAATCTTTTTCTCACAGCTGGTTTAAGACCCTGGCAAAGTCCTTTCCCCTGGAAAGAAAATCTTTGCTGTGGAGAAGTTTCTCTGTGTATTTTCACAGGGGTGAATATTTTTCTTTCCTTCCAGGTGCTCTATCAATGTCTTTCTAGGAACTTTCCTCTGGTATCTAGGAGAATTCTGGGGGATAACTTGTGCCATCCTCTTATTCAAGTCCTCAGTAGACAGTAGGTGCTTACTCTCACACTAGTCCACATTTAGTCTCCGGTAATTCTTCAGAATTACCAATACATAGCCTAGGATAAGACTTCAGGAACTCCTGCTCCAGGTAAGTAGATCTCTACTGCGTCTCTCGAGATTTCAGGATGAAAGTTTTTGCTATAACTTCATCTCTCTGGTGAGCCCAAGTAATGTCATGGATTTTTAATTGCTCAACTTTCAAGTAAAAACAAATTTAATTAATTTTGTTTTTTTCCCCTCAGAACCAAAGCTAAAAACTTCATAGATTTTCTTGAACAAAAATTTACAGAAAGAAATTTTCAAAAAAATTTTATTTAATTGAAAACAGAACCTGAATGGAGAGGGATGGGGGATGGGGAATAGGAAGGTATCCAGAAAAGAAAATTGAACACACAGAAATGCAGGTAGATAGGACAAATGGATTGTGGAACAGCATACCACAATCTAGTAAAAAACAGACATTGGCAAATATATTATATATATTCAGTCTTTGGAAAACTCAGGATTTATTTTTATGTATATATACGCATATGTGGTGTTCTTTATTGAAAATGGTGAATATAGTATTATCCTTGACTTCATTGCCACATACTGTGCAGATGCTTTGAACTTCCATTTGTGCCCACAAAGATTTACAGCAATTAAATGCAAACAGTGAATTGCAAAATAAAATAGAAAAAGTCCTGTACAGACACTATATTTATACCAGAATTGAATAACTAAATCAATAAGTAAATGGAAGCTGGTTAAATTCTGGTTTATCACAGTTGGAGAGATTATTTACAAAGAAAAGGATTAGACTTGAATGACCTGTGTGATAGACACTGGAGTTAGAGATCTCAACATGAACTCACACTTAGTGCAGCATGGATATATAGAAATATTTATGTGTGTATGTACATATTGTCATGCCTTTGTCAACTGAGAGACTATAGATACAACCACACCACCGTAACAATAAGCACACTAGCTCCAATCTTGGTTTCTAATATCATACTCCAATACCAAGGACTAGGGCTCTTTGGAAAAATGCCAGATTGTTAGAGGCAAAAGATACACAAGAGGATTTCAGAGCATGGTGTAGTGTTGGAAATAAGAAAATTTAAAAAACAAGAATAAAATAAAATAACAAGAACAAAAACAAAAAATACTATATAGCCAGAAACAGGAACTTGGGCCATCAGAAGGGGGCTGCTGGGTCCCACATGACTGACTGTGCAGTTTGTGTCTTGGACCCAGTAGCTTGAGGATCCTTCCTGGCAGGTGTGTGTTTGTGTGCACAAAATCCTGAGAGGAGAATAGAGAAGAAGTATTGTGATGTGACCATCCCCCTGAAGGGGTGATTTCTTATATTTTTCCTCTCTTTCTGTCTCTCTTACACAAGGATGTGTTCCCTATAGAAGCTAAAAAATAAAATAAAATAATAAAAATAAATAAAATAAAGATAAAAGGAAAGGATCAGACTCATTCCAATTTGGATCATTCTACGTATTGACTGACAAGCACTCTTTACAGTGCTTATGATCATCAAAAATGGGAAATCTAAGAAACTCTCACAGTCAAGAGGTACTTAAGAAAATATTATGATTAAAGTATATTGCATAGGTGCCTAGAACAGATAAAGGATATTAGGTCGAGGCTAGATATGGTCTTAAGAATAATGGATTGGCCAAGCGTGGTGGCACAGTTAATAGAAATTCAACTGTACTGCTGGAAGCCAAATGACTGACTTTGGGTCAGATCCTTGAGCCAGCCTGAAAACACCTGATGCGCGTCCAAGATCCTGGTGAGCAGGAGGTCTGCGAGAAAAGGATTGTAGGGTAACAAGACGCTGCTGTAGATGCTTTCTCTCTCTCTCTTCCTTTCTGTCTCTTTCATGAACAATAAAAAGAATAATTTTTGTGTCATTAATTACAACAAATCATCATGTTAATACTAAAAGTTAACAGCAGTAAACAGAAAGTAAGTTCTATAGAAATTATGGGAGGACTTCAAAAGTTTGTGGGGAAAACGAAGTTAGAGTTTAATTTGGTACAAAAGATTTTGAAAGCCAGGTATAGTTCTTTCATGATACACACTTTCCATGAATCTTTTGAAGGCCCCTCATACTATTTTACAACTTTTCTATGCTTCTAAATTTTTTTCTTAAGTACAAAACTTTTAAAAATGAACTGTATAATAATTCAAATATATAGATATAGGAATAAGTGTATCTGCAGCAAACAGTAATTAATATTTAGAGATTTGTCTAAATAACTCATAGTAATTTCCATCGACTGCAGGGGAAGTAGCTTTTCAGTCACAAATGTTTCCATGAAATTCTCAATTTTCCCAAGAGAATTCCATTTTCTGCCATGCTTAACTCTGAATTGAAGAATGATTTCCTGCACTAACATGATCACTCAGAAAAGGCGTGTCCTTTCCAGGGAGAAAAGTTCACTGCGACTCACTGTTCGTCAGACCCTTAGCAGAGTAAAGTGATGCTTCTATAATATTACCTCAGTGACATGAAACCCATTTATTCTGCTGAATAATCTAGAGTGCTAACCTGACTCAATTATCTGCTCATAATCTCTTGCTTAGTCTCTGGAATGCCGTTTCCAAAATCATTCTGTGATCCTTTCTGTAATGATTACATTAACTGATATATATATATATATATATTTCCAAATACAAAGAAATCTTTTTCAAACAGATTACTAAAATGAAACACAGGTGCCGCACACCTACCATCCCTGACTGTGGCTCAGTTCTAATGACTACCTGGAAACTCCACATCGATCACTGTTTGTGAGTTAGGTTGCTTTGAATTTCCCTCTGGCTTTGCATATTTTCAAGATTACTAAAAGAACCAGCGAGCTTAAGCTCAGACACGTTTCCACTGTAATGGTGTTTCCTTGAACATATTGCACGTTACATTCCAGTGTCCTTATCCTTAGGGATCTTTGTGAAATGATCTTTATATTCTTAATGTCAGGAATAGGACAATGAGGACTAGGGATGCATAGCAAATTCCTTACCTTATTTTAGGAAGGAGTCAAAAGTTAGCATGTACAACTTAAATATAATGCTTTCTGAAAATTTGGGTTAAGATAATATTTTGAGAAATGTTAATAGTAAGCCAATTTTCAGAAATCAAATAAAAGAAGATAGAGCACTTTCACTGGAGAAAACTATAGTGCATTTTGCAAATAAAAAATGAAAAAAGGGAATAAAAAAATTAAAAACTAGATGTCATTGATAACATGGACAAGAAAGCAAAGTTTTTGCAAGACAAAAAACTCATAGATCATGATGCTGGCAGATGGCTTGGTCATTAAGGCCACTGGACTCCCATGTGGCTGACTGTGGTTTGAGTCTTGGACTTGGTGATTTACTTACTCAATTTTCCTCACTTTCTCTCTCATTCTGTCTCTCAAATTAAATAATAATATTAATAAAGTTAAACAAAAATAATTTTTTTGGAGAGATTTTCGCTATAGGAAACGTGTGCTCGCCAGACAGACAGAGAGAGACATAGAGACAGAAAGCGAGAAATCATCCCCCAGCTGGGATGGTCACGCCACAATTCCTTCTTTTCCATTCTCCTCTCGGGATCTTGGGCATGCACGCACACGCACCCGGTGTGAGTTTTAAGCCACTGGGTCCGGGAGGCCAACCGTGGTCAACTACGTGGAAGTCCAGCGACATAGCCATTATGCTAACTGCTGGTTCCCAACAAAAATAATTATTTAAAAAACCAATAGAATAGTCATTAATGAAAATATATATAAATAATATATAAATACATATATATATATATATTAAATAAATAATATGTATGAATAAACATAATATATATGTATATAAATTTTATTACCATGGGGCCCATGCTCTTGTCAGAGAGAGAGAGAGAGAGAGACAGTGAGAAGAAAAGTGAGAAATCGCCCCCAGAGGGGATGGCCACACCACAAGTATCACAATCTCTTTTCTTCCATTCACCTCCTGGGATTTTGGGCGTGCACACACATGTACCTGGCATGATTTTCAAGCTGTCAGATCTGGGACTCTAACTGCCATCAACCATATGAGAATCTAGATCCTTAACCACCTCACCACCTGCTGACCTCACAATCAATGTATTTTGAAAAGAGTATTAATTTTGACAAATCAACAAATATATGTGCAGTTAAAACCTACTACTTTGAAAGAAAAAATAAAAACTTGAACTTGATTTTTGTCAATGTATTAAAATTAAAAATCTGAGGTAACATTTTTGTGCCAAATATTGTTAAACGTACTATAAAAGAACCATCTCGTTATGCTAACTGCTGGTCGCTAAAAGAACCATCTCATAATCTGAAGTTGTGTACATGAATATTGTATATTTCATAAAAAGACTATTGATTACTTCCTTAACACTGCAAAACATATTATATAAAGTCAGAGTTAGTAACCTTATACTCAGAAGTACATTATTATAAAATAATTAAACACAGGAAAAATTTTTAGAGACAAATTTCACATATTATTTTTAGACATTTTTATTAAAACATAAAATAAAAAAATAGAAGTTCAGTTGAAATTTGACATATATGCACAATAATGCATTTTGTCAATATATTAAATATTTTCATAGTTTTTCGAAGAAATAGAAATGTTAATATGTATGTAGACAGACACAGATGGAGCTAGGTAATGAAATTCCAATTTGGGAAATATTTATGTATTCTATGTAGAAAAAAAATACTAAAATTACAGCCATACAATTTTTTCCTTTTTTTTGTTTTGAAATTTGATCAGAGGGCATATGCACTCACCGAGGTGACAGAAGGAAAGAGAGACAGACAGACCAAGAAAGTGGCCATCATGGAGGGTAGTCATGCCATAACCCCTTGTCCTCCATCTCTCCTTTCTTTAGGGATTTAGGGCATTCATGCCTGCATACACTCCTGGTGTGTTTCTCAAGCTGTGGGATCTGGGACTCCAGCAACATAGTCAGTCATGGGGGTCCCAGCTACCTTAACTGCCAGATCACCGCTGAGACCCAATCATCCAAATAGTAATGCCGGTTATTATTAGCTATACTTATTTTCATTTTTACATATTTCCCATTTTTATACCAGTAAAGATAATTTACTTTCACAATTGAGAAAATAAATATTAATTAAATACTAAAGTTTAAGGAGGACATTAAGAAAAGCTTAATCATTTGCAATTATATCATTCAAAATGAACAGTGTCACCATGCCCTATTGACTGGTTACCTCTCTCTCTCTTTCACTCTCTCTCAATTGTATGTATGCTCTACCGAAAAGTAAATAAATAAATACAAATTTAGCAAGCCAGTGGTGTGTTGGTTAAGTTGGCTGGATTCTACATGGCTAACTGTGTGGTTCAAGTTCTAGGCTTGGAGGCATGCAAAACAAGCAGAGTGTGAAAGTGTGGGTGTTCAAAGTTCTGAAAGGAGAATCAAGGAGAAGAGTTTGTAGCATCACCCTCTCCCTTGAAGAGATGCTTTATCACTTTTCCATCCTCTGTCTGTCTCTCTCTGTCTCTGTTGTAAGTGCACATGTCCTATAGTAAAATGAAAAAAAAAATTAAAAGATTTTTCATTAACTAAAGGATGTTTAACAAATTATAGAGTATTCATATCATCATTTAGAATATCAATTATAATTGATAAATATACTGATAAATGATCATCTAAAATAATCCCCCTAATGGGATGCTAAATTACCACCTATTTTTATTAGTAGATCACAAGCAGAAAACATAATTACCCTTCAACATAGCTTTGATGACTTAGCAGGCCTGAGATGCACCTGTGGTCTCCACTTTAGAGATATACAGTAGTGATCTTCAGTCCACACATGACTGTACATGCATATGGGAGGTGGTGTGTACACTGCCATAGTCTACTCAAGCAATTTTATTTAATGATCCAACTGAGCAAAACTAGCTAGAACCAGTGTCACACCTAAATAGAAATTCAGATTCTTAATTTGCCAAATGTTTGCACAGTAAGTGAAAGAATTTGAGAAAATAACCAATTCCATAGAAACATCTGCATGTGATCAGCATGCAAAAATCTGGGAAACTGGGCTGACTTCCACTGAACCAACATTTCATAAGCGGAAAAAGAGACTGCACAGAAGTATGCAATACTGAATAGTTTAACGAGTGTTTAACAAGAAAGAGAAACCGAACGGTACAAAAACAGTTGAGACAACAGATATTTCAGATTGCGTCTTTAACTCTAAAATGCAATCTATGGGGAAAAAAAAATACTCTTTAGTTGCCTCTTTTTAATCTTCCAGATAAGGCTCTCTTTCCTCATTCATCTACTTAAAAGTACTATTTTCTAAAAGGTAGATCAAATAATGAATGTAATTTGATTTAATACTAATGTTTCTGTCCTTGACATAACATTTGAGTTCACTTTAATTGGTTTGATTAAGCCTCCCGATACTGTCCAGGAGTCTGAGAGATCACTGGCATAACACGTAGCTGCAGTAACAGCATTTTTCCATCAAGCTGTTTCTATATTCTATAAAGGGTAATGTAACGGAATAAGAGTAAATTATGTGGCTTAAATTTTCAAGTCTTAAAGACTGATTATAGATCACATCATCATTTGCTTTGTTCTAGCAATGATCAGGATCAACCTTTTAAATTTAAACAACCAGCCCTTTAACCATATGGATATGATTATAGTGCTGTATTGACAAGACGTGGACGATTAGCTTTATATTCATTATAATCTCCACAATTACATACTTAATGAAGAGAGAGTCTCTATAGAAGGAACTAGAAAAGCGCTTCTGTGATGGTTTCATTGCAACTGCAAGATCCTTTTAAAAGTCGAGTATATTGCATTTCAAAACATTTCAAGAGTATAATGCTTGGAATTTTACCCAGTAGCAATCTAAGTACTTTTTGGAGAAAGCAAGAGTTTAAAGAGGAGGTCATTGGGCCAGCAGGTGACATAGTGATTAAAGGGCTGGACTCCCGTATGGTTGATCGCAGTTCAAGTCCCAGACCCAGGAGCTTGAAACTCACACCAGGCACATGTGCATGCATGCCCAAAATCCTAAGAAGAGAATGGAGGAGAAGAGATTGAGGTGTGATCATTCCCTCTGGGAGGGTGGTGATTTTTCACTTTCGATTTCTCTCTCTCTGCGTCTCCAGTAAGTGCACACACCTTATAATAAAAATCTATTAAAAAAAGAAAAGAAGAAATAAAAAAGATGAGGTACTTGAAGGAAAAATGAAAAGCCTTAGTAAAAATTAAATTTGTTTTATGGTTTAATCTTAACCATGGAGGCAGCAGATGGCATAGCAGTTATGTTACTGGACTCTTATATGGCCAACCACAGTTCAAGTCCCAGACCCAGTGACCTGAAAATCATGTTCAGCAAGTATGCATGCATGCCCAAGATCCTGGGCAAAGAGTGGAGGAGGAGGGATTGTGGCATGGTCATCCTCTCTGGTGGGTGATTACTTATTTTTCCTCTCACTGTCTCTGGCTCTCTCTCTGGCAAGCACATACACCTTAAGGCAACAACTTCTAAAAAAAAGAAAAAAAAATCTTAATCATGACTTATTTACTTGTACGCAAACCCACTGGGTGATTATATGAGTACATTAAAGACATGATAGAATTCAACTTAGTTGTATTTAGATGAAATCAACAATATGAACATCTGCTGAGAACATGAAAGTGAGATATTACGAAAGGCATCTAACAATTTAGGAACCAGTCATTAAAATAGAAAGGAGTGAAACTGGCTCAAAATGGGAAAAATTTGAAAGAAGAACAATATGAATGCTTAAGCTGAATAATAATAAATCCATGTTTCAAGTTCTCTTTCAATTTTAAACTAAATGGCAGGTCAATACTCCTATTAATATGAAATCATATGAATACATTATTTTCGGGATATAATAATATATTCAATATCTAAGAGACTGCCACATACTTCATTACTATCATTTCAATATTATTCATTTGATACTATATCATTTATAGTTGATATACTATTTTGACATATTCATAATCTAACTAGATCACGCTGTTAAAATCAGTTCATTGATTCTGTTATGTCTCCAAGCTTATGAGCTTGCTTTGTCAAATGCAGACTAATTATGAATTCCAATGATATTCAGGAAGTCAATGTTCCAAAAATTATATTTTCATGAAGATGTAACTGACTGATAGGGGTCAAAACCTTTAAACAAAAAGACAGAACCACCATGCCAAAAAAAGACCAACATAATTTGACTTATGTTAATTAAGAATAAAAATAAATTAGCTGAATGAGAAGAAACAATATTTGAAGCTCAGTACAAATTTTAGAAGGTGAGAAATCTATTATTAGAACTTTGTAGCAGAAATACTGTATTACATAGATGTTCAAAAAAGGATAAAATCAAACACTCCATTACCTTACACTTACATACGATACGCTTACACTGTGAAATAAGTGAATCATAGCTATCAGTGCAAATAGTAATCTTGCCTAAGATGTGGAAAGGACTCAATCTCCTTAAGTTTCTCTTAATGCAAGACGGATGTGCTCCTCATTCAGATATAGTTCTCAGAGCTGCTCAGACTTTCTTACATTATTCCCCCCATCTGAACAGTTAAGAGTGGAATGCAGACATACATCTCTAAATATCTTTTCATGAGTATTTTATCAATGCAAATTTTTAATTACTGAGAAGTGAGTGCATTCATCAGAGAGAGAGGGGAAGGGAGAAAGCATCCCCAACAGGCCATGGCCTCCCCATAATTCTCCCTACTCCCTTTCTTCATCCTGTCAGGAGCTGCAGCCTTCATGTACATAAGCAGTCATGTTTTTAAAGTTACTGGCTGGGATTTGAACTGAGGTCAACCATGTGAGATCCAGCTCCCTTAACTACTGGGTCAAAGGACCAGCCCAGAACATATTCTGTAATCACAACACTTTTCCCATGTCAAAGAAAATCAACATCATTTCAGTAACTACTGAATAATTCTGATTTCCTTATTGTCTTTCTTCTTTTCTGGCTTTTTGGATGGTTGCCCTCCTGCTCCCCCAGGATTCAATCAATATGTATAGACTCTCTTGGGTTGATTATCTGTTTGGTTATTCGTTGTTGTTTATTTTATTTTACATAATTTCAATACTCTCCTACAGTTTTTGTCTACATGTTAGTGTGGTTTTGAAGATTACAATTCTAGTTTTCTTGTAGAAAATCTAGCAATCACCATTTTTTTTAAGAGAGATTTTTGAGCTCACTGGAGACACAAGGAGAGACAGAGAGAGGGAAATGGGGGATGTTCATCCTGCAATCTCTTCTCCTTCATTCTCTCAGGACTCCCATATGGCTAACCATGGTTCAAATTTTAGATCGGGCTGCCTGAAACTCAGGTCAGGTGCATGTACGTGCATGCCCAAAGAGCCCGAGATTACAATTCTAGTTTTCTTGTAGAAAATTCAGCAATCACCATTTTTTTAAGAGAGATTTTTGAGACCAGATCATCCTCTCATAGGATAATTTCTCATTATCGCCCACCCCGCCTTTCTCTGGCAAGTGCATGTGCCCGATGGCAATTATAAACAATTATTTATATATATATATATATACATATATTCTAATTGTATCATTTCTTCTCTATTTATTACCTGTCATTTACTATTAAAATTTATCTTAGGCATGGTGGAGCCTGCCCTATGGCAAAATTTGTCTTGTTTTCATCTTATGTTTCTTTTTCCTTTAAGTTTGCATGATATATATATGTGTGTGTGTGTGTGTGTATACACACACATATATATATTCTTTTTGTTTTTTTTCTGAGAGGTTTTTGCTATAGGGTGTGTGCGCTCTCCAGAAAGACAGAGAGAGACAGAGAGACAGAAAGTGAGAAATCACCCCCCCCAGGGGGGATGGCCACAGCTCAGTCTCTTCACATCCATTCTCTTCTTGGGATCTTGGGTATTCACGCACATGTGCCCAGCATAAGTTTAATCTACCAGATCTTGGACTTGAACTGTGGTCGACTATGTGGGAGTCCAAAGACATAGCCATTATGCCAACTGCTGGTCTCTCATGTTATATATTTAATGCACTATCCTGCTATTTTTTTTTTTCAAATACAGGTATCCTGCATTTTCACATGACATATTGAAAGATCAGATCTAGAATCATGTATTTCTCAATCTTTAAATGGCAGTCGGTATTGGGAAATCCACATGGGGAAATTATGTGTGCTCATTGCTACTGAAACTGTTCAAGGTCCTTTCAACACACATACACGTATCTCTTGAGTTTATAGTGATAACTCCAGTTAAATTCTACCTTTCTGCATACCTGTGATTCAGAAGGCATTCAAGTTGTTTTCTACTTCTTTTTCCCCAGGTTCCACAGGCAGAATATTATCCATAGAACATTTTCACGTTTTTAGACTATGACAACACATTTCCATAAGGCTACATTGTGAAAGCTAAGAAGTTGAAATAGCCCTGTGAAAAAACACTAAGGTATGCCTTTGCCCTGTGAGATGAAGACAAATTGCTTCTGATTATCTCTGTGAATTTTGGTGAAAACAGATTTATCAGGTGAATAGATGCATACCAAGTCCCAGCAGGCAGTGCAAAGATAGACATCAAAGCAACAATGGTGATTTATCAGCACCTGATTGAGTTTACAAAAATCCAATGTCATTGTAAGAAACCTATCTGTCTTATGCACTGGCCACACAGGAAAGTTAAATGGGAACTCAACAGCAGTATACCCTTCTATCTTGCAAAATCTTATTGGCTGTACGTTGTACTAATACCTATAATTCCCTTCTAATGCAATATTTCTTTTCATTTAATATCTTAACAAGAGTGGTGGTGGTGCTGTAGTAAAATGCAGTTGACACACATGGGATGATTCCCAGTCCATATCTGGAGAGGTGTGTGTGCCCATGATCCAGGGCTGGCCGAAGCCAGGTATGGATCATGGCATCAAGGCCCTATTAAGGGGCTTTCTGCTTCTCTCATATGTAAAAATAAGCACGTAAAATTTTAAAATATTTTAATAAGGGCTATGGAGTAATCATTCTTACCATAAAACCCCCCAACACTATGTTCAAAGAACCAGATAACTAATTTGCCCATAATTACGTATATTGATCTCCCTTACATTGGGGGCAGGGGAACTTCAAAAATGTCAAGGGAAATGTGTATTATGAAAAAATAATTGAATAAATTTCTATTTCTTGTACCAAAATTAATTTTAATTCTTTAAATCCCCCCCCCCACAGGGCACATGCATTTGCAGAGAAAGATACAGAAACAGAAAAAGTGAGAAATTCACCACTGAGGGGTGGGTCACATATGAATCCTTTTTTCCACCATTTTTCTCTCAGGATTTTAGGCACACATGCACATGTGCCTGGCTTATTTTTCAAGCTACTGGGTCCAAGACTCAAACTGATGTGCCAGCCAGATGGGATTTAGAGACTTAACTACCTGCTGGCCTTAATTCCATTTTTCTTTTTATTTTATTATGAAGTTTAATTATTGTTCAGAAAAAATTGAATAACTTTTTCTTTTTTTAATTTTATTTATTATTATCATAGTCTTTTTTATATTACATTAAATAACATATATATTTACAGTGTATTACATTTCTTTTTCCTGAAGGAATATCATGCATCAGTCGAGACAAAGACATTACTATCCACATCATCATCATCAAATAGCGTTTCATCATTTTTTATCCAGATAATTATTATTATTTTTATTCTCATTATTTTTAATCATTCAATCACTATATATCATTTTGCTTATAAAAAGAATTTACTCAATTTGAAATACTTCTCAGACATGTGAAGTTGAGAATACTATACATGTCATCATCAACAGGTAATAAACCATTTCTGTGTCCCATTAATGTCATGTTTCTCTATGTATTTTCTTGCTATCCTTCTCTAACTTTTTCTGAAAAATATATATTGACTCTGTGTAGACCACAGTTATTGAAAGGAGGGATAACTAGTAAGTTAAATTATGCTCTCTTCTATTCTGAAAATGACAAAAAGTCCCGTTTCCAGTTTGATGATAAAGATAAATGTGACCAATTTGGCTGATAATAAATCCAACATAAAAGGCAAAATCTGTAAAGCTAAGGACTTGCAAGAGAAAATCACAGGAATACCAGAGTAGCAATAAGGAACATTTACTGGAATTTGATGTTCTTTTAGTCATCGTTTTCTTTTGCTCCATGTTTAAGGATGCATATAGGTGCTTCTCAGTACAGTTCGTTCACTTCCTCATCTGGAGAATGATCTCCCACTGTTTTCAGCAGCTCTTTCAGGTAATCCTCCTGAATGGTGCCAGTTGCGTCTTCACCAAAGGAAGCAAAAGTGTTTCTGATGACATCTTCTGGATCTGTGCCATTTAACCTTTCACCAGACATTGTGAGAAACATGACGAAATTGATGGGACCAGGATCCTCTTTCATCACGGCATCCAGATACTCATAAGTTGGATTCTTCCCCAGTGAGGCAAGCATATCATGCAAATCTTCCTTGTTGGTAAAACCATTTCTGTTTTGATCAATCATGTTGAAGGCCTCTTTAAACTCCTAAATCTGTGCCTGGTCAAACCTGGCAAACATGTTGGATGCTGCACACTAAGGACACTTTCTGGTGGTCTTGTTTTTTTCCCCTTTGCTCAACATGGTAGTGCTTAAATCATTACAGAGCCACAAGAATCTGAGCACCTCAGTGATCCCCTCACTGTTGCTATCACCACCTTCCTTCCCTGAGAGCTGCTAAAATTCCCTTAATTCCATTTTTAATGATCCAGTGCCTTAGCAACCACACCTGCTGGTCCTAATTCCATTTTTAATGAACTTTTAAAATTTCTCTTTTAAACTGAGTCTAAGAAAGTAACCATAGAATGGACTATGGCCAAGACTCTCTCACCTGATCTACCATAGCTACAGAGTAACCAACCTGTGCCCCTACTGATGGAGATGTTCACCTTCAGGCCATGATATTAGTTCAGATGCAATGTCCAATAATTTCTAGGTGAGGTTCTCTTATAAGGACTAGATACCTTCATAAATGACCATGAGAGCTTGTAAAAATGCTTGTCAAAGGTTCAGAGTATATGGTTATGGCTTTGTTTCAGGGTCTTTTTAAAAAAAGACAGACTCTCCTTCAACCAAGTAGCTACAGGTCTATAAACAGACTTTATCTGAGATCTAGCTAAGAGGATGTGAACCCTCATTTAATCCCTCCACTTTGGTTTGCCCCACCAGATGTGGAATATTCTACTTGTTCAGACTGATGCTAGGGAGCATACTTCCTTCTTATGGGTCTAATGGTCACTTAGCCACAGAGAGCACTGAATTTCATACTTGTATATACTCGTCTTTGTTAATTTTTACAGTCATGATGCTACTTTGTTTTTCTTTGTTAAGAATCGCCCTATTGTTTTTCCCTTTTTCCACTGCAGTCAAAATTCTGGATTCTAGGTGCTTCTTCCATCATCTCTGGTCTGTGAAGGGCAGCCTTTCCATATGATTATGTGGCTAGGGGTAGCCATGCTGGTCCAAGGAAACCATCCACTCTAACACCAGGGAAGTTCTAAGACAGTATTTCAGAATCACTGTCTTTAGAAAACCATGTAGTTCAAAATTTTATTAATCAACCTCTCAAACTCTAGGGACTAGATATATATTAATTCCCAAATCGAGGGCAAGCATATAAAAAACTAAAATATCAATATTTGGTCTAATGTAGTATTATCATTGATCTTCTCCATCTGAGCTTGCTGTACTTGATACTCTTGATGCTTCACTGAGAATCATTCATATGACCAATGCCACAGTCCAATCACTTGTCATAGTTGTTCACTCTCCTCCCATATGTTCATCTCTATCAAAAGAACCTCTGAAATTGCATCCACTCACAAAGACAGACTCAAAAACCAGGTTCTTGTGATCACCATCAGAACTGGTGTCTTATTAGACAAGGCTCTTAATTCAGAGATGTAGCAAATTAAAAGTATTATTTGTGAAATGGGCAAAATAATAAGAGCAAGTGATATGACCTGGCTTGGGTCTAAGTGTTGGGAAAAGCATAATTTTTGGAGAGGTTTTTGATATGGGGCACATGTGCTCACCAGAGAGACAGAGATACAGAAAGTGAGAAATCAACCTCCAGAGAGGATGGCCACGTTGCAATCCTTCTCCTCCATTCTCCTGTCCAGATCTTGGCCGCACACGCATAAGCGCCCCGGGTGAGTTTAAGCCACCAGGTCCAGGGCTCAAACCACAGTTGACTACATGGGAGTCCAACGACACAGCCATTAAGCCAACTGCTGGTCCTGTTGTCTACATTTTACAAAGATTTTTTGTTCTTTTACTTTTGAAACATGAATAAAAATATTTATTTAGATTATTTAATTTTTTCTTAGTTCAATTTTCCACCTCAGTTCACATTAGAGAAAATTCATAACTGCTTTTTAAATAGTTATTTATTTGAATTTTAGTTATCGTTATAAGTTTTTAATAATTTGGTATAGGACATATATGTTTACCAGAGACAGACAGACAGACACACACACACACACACATACACACACACACACGGGCAACTTGAGGAAGTAAGCTGCCAGATCCAGGACTCAAACCACAGTCAGCAAAGTCAGAGTCCAGTGCCTTAAACACCAGACCACCTGCTAGCCCCAATAATAATTACCACTGAAGAAGGAATAAATTGGGTGAACTTTTAAGGCAATTTTCCAGAATATTATAAAGGCTGCAAATGTGGATGGAGACCATTACTCTTCGATAACTATAGGATACAAGGAGCCAGTAAAGCAGAGTCCTGACCTCACAATGACTGTGGGTCAACTTACAAACAAGACAGAAATCATAAAGAGCAGTAAATTATTAAGAGTAAAAAATTCCTGAAAAGCTATCTATCATTACTGAAATATGCATATAAAATTATTAGAATATTTAATTTCAAAGAAATATTTTATGTTCTTTTTAGAATATTTGTATGCATTTTAAATATTAAGGAGCATTTTAGATATTTTTCATTCAATGTTTGTCTTAAGGTCTATTCTCATAAAATTTATATTAATAATTTCATTAATTTTTTAAATGAAGGTGTACTTAAAAGCTTACATGAATTTGGAAATCGACTTTGGCAATTAGCCAAAGTAAGGGAACTTCATCATTTGTCATTCCATGCCAGTATTATATGACCAAAAACCAGTTAAAACTTCCTTAAATGAGTTGTATCCAAAACTGTCAACCTTTATTCAAAAAAGTGATTTATTTGAATCCAACATCACTTGCTTGTTGTTAAGAATTCATGTATGACCAACCATCAATGAGAAAAGCTGAATATCAGGAGGTTATTTTTTTGTGTGTATCTGATCATTTACATTATGTCATATCATACTGAAATTTTAAAGCTGAAAGTAACTTCAAGATTCTCTACTTTAAGTAGCTTATGTATTTTTAATTAAAGTTTGTAAGGTTAAATGACTTCTCTAAAATCACAGAGAAAGTTGGCAGAGATGAAAGGAAATCCTAGATAAACATATTCTCAACTACTCCTTTCACCTGAAATTTCAGTTGAAGCAGCAACAATAAGCAGAAAGATTATCTTTGTATGTTTCTGTAAAATGGAGTCTTTTTTGTGAAATATATTGTATCAAAAAGAGTAATTGGGCTGGTCTTTAAAGTTCATATATATATATATATATATATATATATATATAAACTCTGATATATCAAGAATAAAAGACATTGGAAAAGAAACTGATGATAATCTACAAAAGAAATTAAAATATGGATTGCTGAATTGGTACTCAATACCTTGAGGTGCTTCTAGTTTGTCGTGATGTCATTGTGGCATTGATGAGTGTGGGAAAAGCATAAGATATGCTACTAGCATGACATTGATAAATATGGGAAGGACACATGAATTTTTTCAGGCTAATAGATTTTTTTTTGAAACCATCTGCATGGCTGCTTTACAGGAAATGACAATCTCTGCTACTTAAAGAAAATAATTGTATCTAGCCCAACTACAGACTTTTAACAATACAACCAGTTGTTTGTATCTACTTTCCATTGATTTTTTTTTCCTTCTGAGAAAATATAATTATACTAGCTGAGAAATTCTTTGCCACCCCATGTCATTAGTTTCTCACAGCTTAAACCACTTTGGTGTGACAGATTTCGCCCTCTGATTACAACACAAAGGCAATCTTACCTCAACTGAGCCTGCTGCCTTGCCCCTCTCCCAGCCTTTCTTTACCCTGCTCCTTCCCCTTATCTGACAATCTCCAGCAACCCACAGGTTGTGCCTGGTTCTAACCAGCGGCACTGATGAGAGGAAGCTGGATATCCAGGCCAGGTCAGCCAGTGCTGTTGGGGCCCTCCCAGCACTTAACTTAGAAGTCACTGAACTCATTAGTCTCTAATGTCTTGAGAAAGGCATTTATAATTAGGTGGAATTCTTGCTGATGTTTATGATGGGGATCGAAATGAATCTTTGTTTCATGTGAAATAAAGCAATTCGTTCTTCCCTTTTACTTGCTTCGGTGTAGTGTTTTAGGAAAGCGTTAACCTTCGCTTTGCAGTTCAGCTGCTCCTCAAAGTCACGCTGCGAATAAGGACTAAAACACTTCTCCAAACAAGAATCTACATCTAATTGCAGCTTATTTAATTGAAATACATTTCCCTGTTGCTTATGTTGCTACTTAGGATAATGTAGAAAGCATATCAGTTGTCACCTTGAAGAACTAACAAACTATTTTTAAGCAAAGCATGAATAACATCGCACATTTTGCAATAATCTCAATTACTTTAATACTTCTGAGTACAAAATGCATGTTACTTGGCATATAATTAAAACTTTCCAAAGTTACTTGCATTAAAACTGTGATGAATATAATACATTAGAAAGGATTACATGAAGTACTGATAATCATTGTTTATTGAATGTATTTGTGATAAATGCAATTTAGTTGTTTGTGCATTTTAAATAAAAACTTTAAAAATGCAATTATTATTTTAATCTTCTCATTCCAGTAATGATACTCACTCAAGAACTGCTTAATAGGGATCATTTTATATAGTTAGATCTTATTTTATATGGTTAGAGAAAGCTTATGTAAGGTGAACAGGAAAGGACAAAGTTCATAATCTCATTAGGACTGTGAAAGAGTACAATATTGCTGAGAATAAATAAAGAGGTAGCAATCTAAAAGTCTAGGTGACTGTGATTACTTAAAACCTATTAATTAAAATATTTTTAAACCCCTCATATCATGTGAACTTCTCACATTAGGTGTTTAGTCTTTAGAGGAGTTCTGAATATATTCTTTGAACCTTATGCTCACCTCATTTTATGGCCCAGTTAATTCAATTCAGATTAATGATCTCTTTTGTACCCTATAACATAAAAATCAGTCACATGTGACAAGGTATTTATTTTGGAAGCAGTTTGCTATCATTCCAAATATAGAGACGTTGAAGTGCATAGATAGAAGTGTAGATGCATTGATATAGACATCAATATCTGTGTCCATTTAGATGGTTGGTGTTTTTGAAACACCTTTTAACTAGCCAGTGCAAGGTAAATTGATTTACTTCTTAAAAGTCTGATTGCAACAATTTTCAGGAAAATTACTTATTATCACAATAGAGACACACTGAAAGTTCAATAACACTGATCAGTGGCATAGCACATTGAACAAATGGTACGTTATGTGCTCTGGAATAGCATACAGGCATTGGCTTCTAAAACAGTGTCCTCTGACAACTCCAGGTGTGAAATGGTTAATTGCAGGCATAAATGTTAGGCTCATTGCTCGTTATTCACTTTAGAATGTAATCTTACTCTTTTATAAATGGTTCAACTTGCAAAATCTGTATTAGAACCCATAGATCCAAGGGTGTTTTCCTTATAGTGGTTGGGTATTTGATTTTGTTCGAAGCCCTCTTTCAGCTAGGAAGTTATCATGCATTTTTCTTATCTTGCATTTTTCTTCTCCATCTTTCCCACATTCAACTAGTCAGGGAATACTGATTACTATAACAATACCCCTAAAATTTCAGTAGCTAAACACATGCAATTGTACTTGCAATATACTCTTAATCCCAGAAGGGGTCAATGATGGAATGGTATGGAGAGTTGGCAGAAAGTCAGGCTGCTTCAATCTGGTAACGCCACAGTCTTGTACATAATAGAAACTTCCACTGGACTCTCCATTCCATCAGCAGATGAGAAAAATGAAAGTGTTGGAGGATGTGAATGAAGGTCTAGAAGAAGACCAGCCAGAAAGTTGTACAGTGACAGACCTAATGTCTGCCCTTAGCAAAGTCTGAACAGTCATTTAGTCCCATGGTTCCACAAGGGAGACTAAAGTACATCATTTTCCTATGAGCCAAGGAAAAAAAAAAAAAAAAAGAAAGCAAACAGCATCATCTCTTACACACACACACACACACACACACACACACACATCCCATGCGCACATGAACATGTAAGTGCAAGTGCATGTGTACACAAACACACAAAAAGATTATTTTTACTTCTACTTAGTAAATCTCTGCTAAATGATGTTACTATCAAAACAGACTGGATAGGTAATAATCACTTTCAGATTTCTGTGTTCTAATTTTCTCTACCTTTTAGTTTCTAAAACTGAATATAAAAACAAATAACTTTTTTTCCCTACCTGCCAAGAGCAACTTTAATTAGATTCCCTTTGACTGGGTAAATCATGATGGATTTGTAACTTTGATCCTCAGTAAATCTCCCTTGGAAAAAATGAATGCAAACAAATAATTTCATTTCATGATGAAGACACCAAATGCATATCTTGCATTCATCTTTTCACAGGGAGATATATAGGTTATTTAATTTCTGGTAGAACTTTAATCTAGCAACCAGGGGTCAAATTTTACATAATAAATTTTGGGAAAACTGACATTAGTAAGTCTCTTGTTTTGATGAGATTATATAATTCATTTATTTTGCCAAGTTTGAACTAGCTTCAAGACCTAACTTTCTATTTGTGACAAATAAAGAGATAAGGAATAAATTAAAAATTAATCCATTTTAATTTGAGGCTTGCCCAAAACAAATAATGAAATAAATTTTGGGTCCACCTAGTTCATATGGAAGGTGATCCCAGAAAACCCACGTAAGGAAACAAAAAATATAAAAAAAAAAAAAAAAAAAAAAAAAAAATGGAGAAAGGCAAAAAAAAAAAAAATTGATGTCAAAACTATCAATTTATGGGATTAGCAGGTGGCGTAGTTGTTAAGGTACTGGACTCCAACAAGGTTGACCTCAGTTGGAGTCCCAGACCTGTTAACTTAAAAGTCACAACAGGTATGTGTGCATGAGTGCCTAAAATCCTAGAAGAATGGAGGAGGGATTACAACATACCTATCACCCCTTGGGTTAGATTTTTTACTTTCACTCTCCCAGTCTCACACTGTCCTTCTCTGTCTCTCTCTGGTAAGCACATGGGCCCTATGACAAAAAACTGAAAACAAAACATAACAAAAGACTGTAATTATACTATTGCAGGCCACTAAGATAGAACCTCACAAGGGCAGCTCTAAGAAACCAAATTTAATTTAATTTGAAATGTTAGAAAAACTGGGATTTTTATATAACTATTCATATTTCAACCTAAGGCAAGCTTCTCTAAAGGCTTTCTAAAAAGAAGTGACAGAAGGAAAGAGACAGAAAAAGAGACAAACAGCAAGAAAGGGGAAATACCATATGAGTAAATACTGAATCTGAGTAGAGGGCTCGTGAATGCCTCTTGTGCCATATCTTCATTGTTCTCCTTTCTTAAAAAAATAGAAAATACTGGGAACCAGCAATTAGCATAATGGCTATGTCACTGGACTCCCACGTAGTCGGCCGCGGTTTGCGTCCCAGACCCGGTGGCTTAAAACTCACGCTGGGCGTGTGTGCGTGCGTGCCCAAGATCCCGAGAGGAGAATGGAGGAGAAGGGATTGCAGTGTGACCATCCCCCCTGGGGGGTGATTTTTCGCTTTCTGTCTCTATGTCTCTCTCTGTCTGTCTGGCGAGCGCACGCGACCTATAGCAAAAAAAAAAAAACCTCTCCAAAAAAAAAAAAAAAGAAAAAAATAGAAAATATTCAAAGAAGGGAAAGAAAATATTTCATACAACACAGGATGTTAATGATAGACCCTCATGTTTAACAGCATTAACCAATAAGAACTGCAATATGAAAAAATATGCATCAGTACAACAATATATTTTAAATATTTTTTAAAGTTATAAATATGTAGATAACCAATGCTAAGTAGAAAACACAAGCCTTCCAGATATCTTTCAAAATAATTGGTAATTTCAGAAAAACATTATACTCTCTCTCTCATGAAGCAAGACTGATCACTATTGGGATTTTCAAAACAATGATTGGAAAAAGTCAATGATATCTACAGACTTATCAGTAACTTTTTCTTTAATTAGGAATTTAAATTATCTAAAGATACTGTACATTTAGACCTTAATCAAGCAAGAACATTTTATATAAGTAAAATATATAAAAACTCAAGCTATAGGGAATCAAAATTTCACTTTAGATAGGATGATGGGGGCACCATATATAGTTATGAATTAGAACTGTTGAAATAAATATAATGTAAATAAAGGAGAAAAACTCATGGTAATTCTTTGGAAAATGCCTTGTACCTCAGATCAGATGGTTATTGGTCATGCATTTTGGTTTTGAACCTCTAAATTTTCAGACCACGAAAACAATCCAAGGAACCAGCTGAAGAGTATTCCCTTATTTTATTAACAACAATAAAAATCTGAACAGTGATGAATCAGTAGAATCCAAGTACACTAATAGAAAGAGCTGAATTTGGAGATGAAGGAACACTTGGCCTTCCAACTATTGCTGGGATAATTGGTGAACTGCATAATTCCTTAAAATTAGATTTTCAACCAAAAAGGAGCAACAGTATCTTCTTCAAATGTTTCATTCACTGTACATCATTATAGCATACGAAGTGAGATTTTCCATCCTGAGTACACTGTATATTGGCTCAATCAAACACATCAACATACATGCTATCGACAACAAATAATTTTCCATGTCTTGTTTACTGTATGTTTTTTTTTTCTCCCCATCCTTGATTCCCTATCTCTTACTCTCTGCCATCTCCCACTCTCCTCCCACACTGTCTCTGGTATCTATGTTTGCTTTATATACTTTTTCCCCCCACATTTTATTGAGTCACTAAAGATCGTAATTAATCTAAATATTTTCATAGCAAGCACAGCTGATATATACATTTCCATGAACACAATTCCAAGTTTAGGCATAAGCCTCAGTGAGTAGAATGAACATCCTATAAAGTAGCACCTTACTGCAGGCATCAAATAGGCATTTTTAATGCATTTTTTTTTAATTTCAAGAAAAACAGTTTTAGTTGTTTTTTTTTTTTTCTGAAACTTTTTTAACTTAATTTGCGT
>NW_006159719.1:517256-547932 GCF_000334495.1 Tupaia belangeri chinensis
ATTATTATCAAAAATTTTCCATTTCTAGTTTTTAGAATTTTTTTATCCCCTATTTCTGATCCTCTGTCCTTTCCCACCCTCTTCTTACTCTATCTCTGGTGTCTACAGTTGTCTTCCATTCCTCCCCCCACACACATTGTATTGATTACACAATTTTTTAAATAATCTAACTACTTTCAATAACAAGTTCACTTGGTACTATTAAGAAAAACAGTTTTAACTTAAATCAAAAAAAATGCAAAAATAAAAATAAAAAAAAATGCTAAGGAACTTTGCTTAAAGCCAGGAAACAGGTTAGGATTCTGTTCACATGGTAGATGCATGAACCTATCCATATCTCAAGACAGGACACAGATCTTTACAACCAGATAACAAAGTCTACAAGAAAATCAGCAATATTTTAGTCAAAAGTCATAAAATTATACTTCACTAATTCAGTCTCATGTACTTTATCTTTTGTTGTGGTTTGATTTTCCTGATTAAATTCTGGGACATAATATTCGACTCCAGACTTGATCCTACAATTAAGTTGACCACTTTCTTAGTTTTTGACCTCTTATTTCTGTGTATCTGTATTTAATTTTCCTGATATAGCATTCCCTTGAGAACTTCTTGGATATATGGTCTGGTGTAGGTAAATTCTTTCAGGTTTTGTTTATCTGAGAATATTCTTGTCTTTTCTTCCCACATGAGAGATAATCTTGCTGGGTACAGTATTCCTGGCTGAAATTGCTTTTCTCTTCTTAACACTTTGAATGTATTTTCCCATTCTTTCCTCGCTCACATTGTTTCCGATGAGAGGTCTGCTGTTAGCCTGTTGACAGTCTGTGTTTTAAGTTTACTTCTAGAAGGAAGGAGTTTGGGATTTTATAGCAAGTCCTTCTTTACACCAATCCAAAGAGAAAGAGCTATTTATAGAGATGTTACTTTTTGTAATGCCCAGTATCCTCCAGGACTGAGACTTTGTGCTGTTTTTGATATTAATACTTACAGATGTTATCAATTCTTCCTCCTAGCATGGGGTCAGAATAAGGTTTTGGGACCAGCTGACAAAGCGGAAGTCACAGGATTCATTCTCTTTATCTCCCCGCTCCCCTTTGGTTTATTGCTCCCCCGCTCCTTTCCATTCTTCAAGAGGTTTAAGACTAACTGTGTAGTCTGGTAAAGGTCGGACAGGAACTTCAACTAAAGAGATGCCTCAGGTAAGGGACCAGACTGATAACCAGAATATACAGGAAACTCATGTGGTAAAAAAAAAATAATAATAATAAAAAATAAGATAAATCCAATTAGAAGATGGGAAAATGAGCTAAACAGACACCTCTCTAAGGAAGACATATGAACAGCCAAAAATCATATGAAAAAATGCTCAATATCCTTTATTATAAGAGATATGCAAATCAAAATCACAAGATACCATCTAACCCCAGTCAAGATGGCTAGGATATATATATATATATGAAAAGTGCTAGCAAGGATGTGCTGAAAAGGGAACTTTCCTACACTGTTGGTTACATTTTCCATAAGATTCCTCAGAATAGTAGTTTATAAGACTTCAGCTGCACAATCATTCACAATTGCTAAGATATGGAACCAACCTAAATGTCCACAAACAGATGAATGAATAAAAAAATTGTGGAATACTATTCAGCCATAAAAAAAAAGATCCTGGCATTCGATGGAAAGCGGTCAAATATGGAGGATCTATTGCTTAGTGAAGCAAGCCAGAATACGAAAGAAAGATATTTTATGTATCCACTTAATATATAATGACTATCTGCATTTCTAGAGATAGAAATATTGGAGGGCATAAAAGCACTGAAAATATTTATGGATGCTGAAGACAGTGTGGAACACAGTAGGTAGGAGATGGGAAAAGTACAGAGAAGGATAGCAAGAGAACAAACAGAGCATACCATTAGTGGGACACAGGAAGGGCTCACTGCCTGTTGATGATAACATGTATAGTATTCTCAACTGGACTGGTCTGAGAAGTATTTCATGTTGGGTAAATTATTTATACAAGCCAAAGAAATATAGTGATTGAATGTTTAGAAAAATAATGAGAATAAATAATATAATCTGAAAAAAATGATGAAAAACTATTTGATGATAGTAATGTCTTTGTCTTAACTGACATGCATGGTTATCCTGCTGGAAAAGAAGTGTAATACACTGTAAAGGTTTATGTGATTCAATGTAATATAAAAAAAGATTATAACAATAAATAAAATTAAATGAAAAAGAAACAAAAAAATCTTGGGCTGCACATGTACACATCATTCTGAAATCAAACCCCCAACTTACATAATACAGACTTCACTGGGCTCCCTGTTTACTGTCCTTGCGATTTCCCATCATTGGAAACAGTAGTTGCCACACTGTAACAAATAAGTGGTACAGGAATGAATGAATAATCTAGTAAATGACAGAAACAATAATGGATAGATCAGAATTAGCCCCTACCTCCAATTAAGCAAAAACAATTTTTCTCATTGGAATTTTCAAGTGGGTCACAGACTCGATACTGGATTTTGTTAAGAGTTATATTGGAAGTAATGTCAACTTAGAGTCAGGACAACATGAGGTGTGAAAAAGTAGGCATTGCCAGTTCTACAAGTGAAAATAATGTGGTAAGAAACTGGCAGCTGAATTCTCCAATTTCTGAATCCAATTTTTAGAAGCTAAGCTTCCCTTTCCTTTAGCTTTTCAAAGTCTTTGCAAATCCTAACAATTAACTCCTCTTTTTCACTTGAAAGGATCAGATGGATTCAGTTCCTTGGAACAATAGACTCCTAATACATACAACCAAGTCTTTTCATATATATTTCAGTCCAAGTTTGCTTTCACAACTTAAAGAAACATGATTAACTTTTAGCTTATAGCTCATATTTGAAATTTAAATTTTAAGCTGTTTGCCACCTCTCCTAGACAAAAATCTCAGTTTTATGCCACAGACAGTAAAACAGAAAACCAAAACTAAAACAAAAGGCCTGCCAAAAGTTACAAGAAGAACAAAAAAAAGAGCCTAGAGTCAGCAAGTGGCATGGTGATTAGACTGTTGGATTCTACATGGCTGACCGCACAATTCAAGCCCCAGACCTGGTGGCCTGAGAAATCTGCTCTTTGTGTGTGTGTGTGTGTGTGTGTGTGTGTGTGTGTGTGTGCGCGCACGTGCCCATGAGTGCCTAAAATCATAAATGAAGAAAAGATAGAGGAGAAAGGATCACTGAAATGCGACCATCTCCCATAGCGGATGCTTTCTCGCTCTCTCTCTCTCCAGTGAGTACATGCATCTCCTTAGGGGAAGAAAAAATAAATAAAAACAAGGAGACAGAGAAAGAGAGAGTGAGAGAGACTAAAAGACAGAGTCCTTATCAATGGTCACTAGTTTCCACCGTCTAGCTAATGGCGGTCAGGTGATCCATGGAATTACAGTTATGGCAAGTGTGCCAACCCTTTAGCAGAAGGAGAAGGGCTGCTCTGTTCATGGCCATCCTGATACATTCTGGATCTATTCTAAATGTGTAGAAATCCTGATCAGTGAAGGGTAGAATTCTCACATAAAGATCACTTTCACACTCCCATGTAAGCCCCTAAGTCCTGTGGAGATGGTTACTGAGAGGGAAACGATTTAGAATGGATCATAAGAAAGAGCAGCTTTGTAATAGTAGTGACCATATATGATCGAATGCTGAACCCTCTGATTATTATTTTTCTCTTATTTTATTTATTTACAACTAAAGAATGAATTTATTTTGTTACAAAAACTTTTTGAATTTCATACATGGTTTTCCCATTAAATGTATTTCCATGAGCTTTTCTTTTCTGAAAAAAATATTTAATTAATTAATTTACCTTCATTCCCTAAGCATCAAGCATTGGGTGATTCTTAACTTTAGCTCAAGCATCCCCCATCTGCATGACAAAAGACTTCTCAAAACAGCCCCACAGTCAAGTAGTCCCCTTATCCATCAGTTCCATGCCTCTCCCACACTCAAGGGGTCAGATCTGAGCTATAAAGACTCGCCTTAACTTTCACCCACTTCTCCTTCTCTTTCACAGATGTTCATCCAGTACACATTTTCACATCTACTCCTCTTTTGATTATTACTTTTGGTGGACCAAATCTAATGCAAAACTTAGATATGTAAATATTCTTAAATTAGAATAATAGCATGCTTCCTATTATAACCATAAAGGAAGAGAAGCAATAAATTCCCAAATAAGCTTCAATGTTTAAGAGCAGGAAAACGAGAAAGTATTATTAATTAGATGTACGGTTCATTTTCTGTGTAGCAGCAGGGGTATAAATATATTTCTGTCTATGCACTTCCACATCTCTGTATTTGGAATGATGGCAGACTACTTCTAAAATAATACCTTGTCACATGTGACTGACTTTTATGTTATAGGGCACAAAGATAAACCTTTATCAGTCTAAATGGAAAAAAATGTCTTTCATATTAAAACTTTCTTCATCATTTCTCTCTGAGTTGTAGATGAGATGAGATCAAACAAGTGTATTAATCTAAAATTGATATTTTGCCAGATAGGTAATATAAAAATATAGGAAGGCAGATAGTTTAGTGTCTTTTCAGGAATCTAAAAAATGATGACCCATAGACTCTTAGGGAAATGAAGAAGAAAGTGAACAGAAAAGTGATAATGGATTTCAAATGTAGAAGCGCTGGAATAGTAAGAGCAATAATGGTACATGAAAAGCTCTGAATTCTACCCTTCCATGAAGCAACATCAAAAAAAAAGGCAAAAAAAAATCAAAATAACTTTTTCAGAGCTTTGCAAATGAACTAAAGGTTTATATCCTGGAGAAAGTATTGGGAAAAATATATTTGAA
Organism: Tupaia belangeri chinensis; assembly: GCF_000334495.1. NCBI lineage: Eukaryota > Metazoa > Chordata > Mammalia > Scandentia > Tupaiidae > Tupaia > Tupaia belangeri. The sequence continues at coordinate 522,115 of NW_006159719.1, forward strand.
TTTCAGAATAGTGTCTTGCTCTGTTATTGCGTTGATAACAGAAGTACTTGAGATGGTGTGAATTTAAGAATATAAAGGTTTAGGGACCAGCAAATGGCATAATGGTTAAGTCGGTGGACTCCCACATAGTCAACCACAGTTCAAGTCCCGGACACAGTGGCTTAAACCTCATGCTGGGCACATTTCCGTGCATGCCCAAAATGCTGAGAGGAGAATAGAAGATAAGATATTGCAAAGTGGCCATCCCCCCTGGAGGGCGATTTCTTGTTTTCTATCTCTGTCTCTCTGGCAAATGCACACGCCTTATAGCAAAAATCTCTCGATAAAAGGAATATAAAGGCTTATTTTGACTCATGATTCTGGTTACTGAAAAGTCCAAAGTCCTAAGATCGGTCTTCAACATGGTGGAGGGCAGGATCTTAGACAGAATGGTGGTCCATTAGATTCTGTGTCTCATTCCCTCTGCTTATGTTTCCACCAGTACTCAGTCATCACAAAGAACTCACCTATGACATTATTATACTCACAGTCCCCACCATGAGACACCGTGAAAAAATTATGTTTTACTTAACATTTACTTAACAGTCTACAATACAATCAAGTCTTACTATATGGATTTTTGGCAGATTTCCAAACTTAAAAATATAAAACTTTGGGAACAAATCATCATCCAAACCAAGCAAAATGGCAAATTTCATGGTATTTGAACTTACAAAAGTCCCACCTTCTTTTTTTGGTATATATATATATATATATATATATATATAATTTTGTTGTTGTTGTTGAAGTTGACCAGAGAGAGACAGTGAGAGAGAAGGAAAGAGAGAAAGCAAGCTGCCAGGTCCAGGACTCGAACCATGGTCAGCCATGTGGGAGTCCCGACACCTTAACACCATGTCACCTGCCAGCCCCAAAAATCCCATCTTCTGCTTCCTAGATCAGTGGTGGCTGTGAGAACAGCAGCTTGTGCTCCCAGTACCAAAAGAAGCAGACAGACATCATTACAAAAACTGAAATTATAATTAGATTTTTTTCTGTCTGGAGACTGTGTGGAAGACTGGCTCAATCATCTCAGATTACCTTTATTCACCTAATTTAGGACTACCTCAATGATAAACCTCTCAAGAGGAGAATGGAGGAAAAGAGATTGTGACATTGCCATGCCCCCGTGTGGTGATTTCCCTCTTTTTGTCTCTGTATCTCTGACAAATAGACATGCCCTGTAGCAAAAATCCATCTTAAAAAAATAGTAGAATGATGAGTATTTTGTGTCCCTTGGTTGGAACATTAAAATCGCCTATTCTAATATCTGGGTTGAGCCCTGGAAAAATCCAAGTTCTCAAGGAGATGACTGAGAGGGAAAGTGGCTGAACACCAGGCAGGCCCAGTAATGATTGATTTGCCTAGGAGAATGAAAATGAAATGGAAATTCAGGGGCCACACATGACAAAGAACACAGAATGTATAGAATTTGTTCAGCAAGTCACTAAATGAGCCTCAGCAATAGAGAATACTAAGGAGAAGAATCTGATTTGGGTCATTCTAGTTTAAAGGGGTCTCTTGATTTAAGGAAGCAGGTCATTTGGTAACTTTCCAAACTGTTTGATGCTGGTTTACACAGAGAAAAGAAACAATAATAGTAACCAATCTGGATATTGATTTAACATAGGCTATTTAATAATTATTTTATAAATTATTTCTCAATATTCAGGTTTTTTTGGTCAATTTTGTTTTGTTTGTTTGTTTGTTTGATATCAGTGAAATATCAATTAAAATACTTTCCCAGAGGGGCCTCAAAACTCAGATATAATCATTGCTACCTTGAATCTCTGTGGCCCCATGTGAGACTATAAATGACTTTGAAATTTATATTAAATATTTAAATTGTCTATCCTTGCCCTATTTTATGGATGACAAAACTGAATCTCAGAAATGTTAAGTAAATCCTTCAGGATTATAAACGTGAATGCCTGAGTTAAGCCCCATATTTTCAGACTCTAAATCCAGTTTGCTCTTCATTACTTAAATGTAGCCTCATAATAAAATGAGAAGCACTACACGCTATGTGTATTTTCTCTCACACTCATGGAATTAATATAGGAAACTATCAGAGCATTTGCCATGTTCTATATGGCAGTAGATAAAGACCAAATGTTTATTGACTAAGCATGACTTAAAAATATTAGAGCAGATAACTTTTCAAGCTATAAAACCTTCAGAAAAATATTTGAAAAACAAGACATAAGTAAAAGATATTTTAGCATAAGCGTATTTACTAAAACAAGTTTTACTTTAACAGAGAAAAACAGATTCTGCATAATTCAGGGAATTCTTAAGCATGCATAAGGAGTTCTGCTTGTTTTTAGCTAGCCCTCTGGCTTTTGTCATGAAAGCATAATTAACTATAAAAAGAAAATTTCCATATAGCATGTTCTGTGAGAAGCTGAAAGAAGAGTATTAGAAGATTGTCATACTGGAGATCTATTTTAAGACCATTTATATAAGACATCTCAGATAATTATACTGTAGAAAGTATCTTTTCCTATCTTTAGGGAACATTTTCAGTAATAAAAGCAGAGCAGAACTATCAAAGTCAGTTGATATAAAATGTGATCACTTATTACAATGATCTTCGGAGAAAAGCAAATATGTTTTTTATTTATTTATTTATTTTTATTTACATTTTTTAATACATTCAATCATGTTATTTAACTTACAAGGTGTTCATTTCAATATGTGAACATTTCCCCCCGGTCGACTTGATCAAAATATAACAACACTATCTCCCTGTCTCAAAAATGCTGTCTTTGTATCCCTCCTTCAAATGTTTTTCCCCAGGCCCCACTCGTCCAATTTAAAAATAATAAAAATTACTTAGGGTACATAGAAAAGCAACAACAACATGGTTCATTATATTGCTGGAGTTGATAGTCTAATGACTTACGAAAATTTTTAGGAAGTCATTAGATATTACTGAGTGAGCCCCCACCTCTTCGCTTCTAATAATACAATGACAAAATCTGAATTAATCAATGATCATTAGATCTTTAGCCATTAATAATCCAGTCTGCGAGCTGGTTGAATTGGTTAGCAGGTGATGCCCATCGGAAAGTTAGGGATTCTATTCCCATAAGGGCTTCGACTTCTTTTATCTCCAACTTTATGCTGCCTCCTTGGAAATGAAGTCAAATGGAAGACATGACAGCTATATATGTCTTAGAATTAAGACAACAATGACAACGACGACGAAAGGGCACATGGCCAGATAAGAGCATCTCTGCCTAACAAGAACAACGCCTCTTAAACCCACACAGCTTCGAAGTTATTTATGGTGAGAACTCTTGCTATACTCATACTAGCATGTCCTTTCAGAAGGAATGGCTGTGGGAACCAGCAGTTAGCGTAATGGCTATGTCGCTGGACTCCCACGTAGTCGACCGCGGTTCGTGTCCCGGACCCGGTGGCTTAAAACTAGCTTCGAAGTTATTTATGATGAGAACTCTTGCTATATTCATACTAGCATGTCCTTTCAAAAGGAATGGCTGTGGGAACCAGCAGTTAGCGTAATGGCTATGTTGCTGGACTCCCACGTAGTCGACCGCGGTTCGTGTCACGTGCCCTATAGTGAAAATCTCTCCCAAAAAAAAAAAGGAATGGCTGTGAGAGGAGCCCAGTACTTTCTTAAAACAGTATTTTTTTTTATTTAACTTTAATTTTTAAAATTTTCCAGTTTGATCAGAGAGAGAGAGAGAGAAAGAGAGAGGGAAAGTGAGACAGCAAGCCACTGGGTTTAAAATTACTTAGGGTACATAGAAAAAAAAAACTAACAAAACTACCCTAAGTAATTTTTATGAACCGAGGTCAGTCATGCTAACAAAATTACAATAAGTAATTTTTATGAACCGAGGTCAGTCATGTGGGAGTGCAACACCTTTAACCATCACTCCACCTGCCAGCACCAGAATCCTGTACATTGGTGTGTTTTTATTTTTTGTAATTCTATTTATTTATTTATTTTGAGAGAGGTTTTTGCTGTAGGGCGCGTGTGCTTGCCAGAAAGACAGGGACACAGAAAGTGAGAAATTACCCCCCCCCCTCCAGAGAGGATGGCCACGCTGCAATCCCTTTTCCTCCATTCCCCTCTTGGGATCTTGGCCACGCACACACAAGGCTGGCATGAGTTTAAGCCACCGCGAACCACAGTCGACTAATTGGGAATCCTGCGACATAGCTATTATGCCAACTGCTGGTCCCTCCTTACACATTTTAATAATCTATTTTGAGAATTTGAATATGCATAATTTAGAACTGCTAGAGAAGGCAAATCTATAACATCTTTACTATCAAGAATATATTTAATAGACTGAAGATGAAAAGAATGTGACTTAAGTAGGTCAGATTTAGCCAATAAAAATAAAACATTTAGCTAAATTTGAATTTTAACAAATAATAATCTTAGCATATGTCCCAAATACTTCATGCAACATGTTTACACTAAAACACTCTTCATTGTTTAACTAGAATTTACATTCTTTTCTGGGTATCCTGCATTTTATTCGTCTGCCTTGGGTTCAGAGTAAGTTGACAGAATAGTGGACATAAACTAAATAGGATGTAAATATTCAGATTCACAGTTCGCTACAGTTGTAAGTGCTCTGCATATAGTTATTTTGGAATAAATACTTATGATTATTCTTGGCAGGTAGCTTTATAAAATCCTGATGCTTTACTGAAAAATGGTTTTAAAGATTTTTTGATAAAAATTATATTTCAGAGTCTTATATGACCAGTAGTGATTTTGTTGGTAGATTTCATTGGCCAGACTCAAAGTAAAAGGATAAGACTGCATCAATTTTATTTGTTACCAAATTCATTCTTTGTAGCAAACTCTTCAGAAATAAGTTCTATTCTTTCTGTGAGAAATTTTTAAACACTTACATGGATTTAGGGGTAAGTTTCATGATAATTCTACTTTTGTTCTTGAGTACTTTTCAGAGAAATGTTTCCGCAAACAGATCACTCAATGCTTCACTTTTTTTAGCCTTTCTTCATTCACCTATTATTTTATTATTTCAGAATTTATTATCTCCAACTAGAAAAAAATATAAAATGATAAAATTCAATGAACCAGTTTTTCTATTTGATGAAAGAAAAATAAATACTTCAAAGATTGAAACCAGGTTTTGAACTACCTATTGCTTTCATTTTCCTGAGAAAATAAATAAATGATAACATTTGGCTGCCTCTACTTTAGAAAAATGTTCTGAAAAATTAACTGCCAAATATAAAATTTCAAGAATATTCATAAAACTGACACAGATTATTTTAAATATGTTTCAAAAATATGTATTTTAAATGACATCATATATCATAAAGAACTTTGTTTTAAATAGAGTATGTTGATTTAAAATGTTGATATTAGACTATATATGTACATATATAAATGCACAAATATGTTTGCATGTATTTATGTAATCATACATAATTTTTATTATATAATATGCTCATGACATTAGTATTAGAATGTTTAGGTAAAGTAAAACTGGCAAGATCTTAATGTATCTTTGATTAGTAAATTTAGAAAGTTTGCCCATTTTTTGTAAAAGAGATGTTTAATAATAAATATCATTCAAATCCTTGGGTAAATTAAAATTAACAAAGAATCACGTATTCATTTCTGTCTATCTATCTTATAACTCTAACTATATCTATATTAAAAGCTACCTGCTCAATCGGAAATATAATATATACACTGAACTTTTACCAATCAGCTGTACAAGTTGTGTATAAATCCTTAAAATTATACAGTATTAGAAAATAAAATTATAAACTAAGATTCTTAACTAAAATATTACAGAAAACTTTTTAAAAGAACATAAACATAACTAATAGCAGGGAGATTTTAATTTTAATATTCCCTGCATCTACAGATCTAGATGAATAGACAAATATAAGACAAATGTTGGCTGACTTTCGCCCTCTGGAAACAATGGTCAGGTTAATCACTTGACCTGCCTTTTAGAAAGAAAATTGAAGCCATTTTTCCACTTGGTTTAGACAGTGAAAATGAAAAGTTATTACAAGCAATGTAATAAGACCAAAACATTTTGTTATAAGCAAATGTATCACTGTAGATCTAAATTTCAATTCCAAAACTGAGATTGTCCTTAAAATGAAGCAAGTTTAATGAAACAGTAGAGAAACTCATACCAAGGGGTGCAGAAGGAAGAAGTCAAGAAAGTCTAGGAAATATGTCTGAAAACTCTTCTTCTTTAATAGCACAATTACACAGTCAAGAACTTCCAAAATAGTTTACCTGCTATGTCAGAATGTTAAGGGTGAACTTCAATCCTTTTTTATTAGGTTATATTGCTGTACAAGGAATATGACTTCAGTAGACTCAAAGTTATGCATATCTTAGTTATACGAGCAAGATGTTCATTGTATGTGTGACATGCTAATTGTATATTGACCAACCAACAAAAAAGAGTAGTCTAAGAAGGAAAAATTGGGGCCTGGATCACAGATAGTTCCACATGAGGTACTGAAAATACCCAGAAGAGGCTGCTTCAGCACAGTAGTCCCACTCCTGGGAGACCTCAGAGAACATGGCGAAAGAAAATCTTTCCAAGTGGAAGAACTTTGAGCAGCATCCTCATTATTTTTCTTGGAAAAAAGAAAAAGAAATAGCCAAACTGCAGGTCTCCACTGAGACATGGGCAGTGGCTAATGATGTAGGAGGATTGGGACCAGCAGTTAGCATAATGATGTGGGGGGATAGATGTATTTCAAAGAAACAAAATTAGAAAATCGGTAACAGGGCAGGACTCAAAATACGATGGTTATAAGAGTTGGATCTCACATTGCAGACCATGGAAAATATACCAATTGCATGGCATGCATGCCCAAAATCCTGCCTAGAGGAAGAAATGGAGGGAGAGAAGAATGTGGCGTGACATTTATCTACCAAGGATTACTTTCTCTTTCTCTCTCTGCCTCTTTAGCATCCTCAGAAAATTAAACAACCATAACAAAAGGAAAGAGGAAAGGCGAAAACTTTCTTCCTCTCTTCTGATGTTAGGACCACCTTCTCCTGCTCTTGGGTGTTATAACTCCAGAGTCTCCGACTTTTGAATAGAGAAATGAAGAAGGGGTTGTAGCATGTTTTCCCTTTCCTTCTCTTCCTCTGTCTGGTGAATACATACTCCCTCTGGCAATGAAAAATAAAGTGAAAAAAAAAAAAAAAAAACAGTGACAAAAATTTCTGGAGAGTAACCCATGGCATCATTTTCTGAAGAAAAACAACCAGATTGATTGCATTAGTTTGATTGGTTATGTAGAACCATTTGTGTCATGGGAGGAGAAAAGCTTTGTTCTTGCTGGAGTGGACACTTGAGGTATTGATTTGCCTTCCCTGTCTTCACTGCACTTGCCAAAATTACTATCTACATGACTCATTGCCACATTATGGTGCTAACATTGGTTCTGAGTAGAAAACCTATTTTATGCAAATGAAGCATGACGTTGGACTTAGATACATAAAGTTTACTGATCATGTTACTTTGAAGCAACTAGTTTGGTTTGATAGATGGAGGAATGGCCTTTTAGCTGGGTAACTTACGCCAGCTGGGTAGCAACAATTCATGGACCCAGGGTAATGTCCTAAATATTTCTTCAATAGCTACAATTTAAAGGTCTGGTAATGAAGACGGTGAAGATGGGACAGTAACGTCATGCCTGATGCTGAGGTCATCTCTGAGAGTCTCTCATTCACATCCCAGGGTCTTCCTGTGCACACTGGGACACGTGTGCCCGTAATGCTGGCTGTCCAAGGTTGGGAGGAGCATCATGGTGTGAAAACCTCGTTGAGAGGGCCTCTGTCTCTCTCTTTAACTCTGTCTCTATGCTCCCTTCTTCCATGAAAGAAATAAATAAACCAAAAGAGAGAGAGAGAGAAAGAAAATGAGGTACTTCTCTCCATAAAACACTTGCTAATTTATTAAGAAAAAAAATATTTCTTGTGAAAATTTGAGGTCCTTAGTATAAAGGTCTAAACTTTTAAGGGAGAAATCCTCTCCATAGGGATTCAGTAAAGGTTCCATTTGACCTGAATCTTAGACTGCTGTTTAGCCACTGAGAGCTGCTTCGTCTTCCAAATTATCTGGAAAAGATCATTTTTTTTTCCAGGAAAGTGTGATTAGTAATAACTATCAAAAAGTACTTGGGTTGCTGCTAAAAATGGGGACTGAGGGGTTTATCTGGAATACACATGATTCCCTGGGGAGTCTCTTAATTTTCCATCACTGATGGATAAAGGTTAATGGATTACCCAATACAAACAGAGTGATTCTTGGTATAGACCCTTCAAATATTAAAGTTTGTGTTCCAAATTATCTGGAAAAGATCATTTTTTTTTCCAGGAAAGTGTGATTAGTAATAACTATCAAAAAGTACTTGGGTTGCTGCTAAAAATGGGGACTGAGGGGTTTATCTGGAATACACATGATTCCCTGGGGAGTCTCTTAATTTTCCATCACTGATGGATAAAGGTTAATGGATTACCCAATACAAACAGAGTGATTCTTGGTATAGACCCTTCAAATATTAAAGTTTGTGTGACATCTGGAGGATATGTGGGAGTCAGTAGTTTGCATATTCTGAAGGTGTCTTTGGAGACACACGGAGGTACTGGGAGAGGCCATGTTGTTTTTTTCAGCTTTCTCAACAGCAACAGCAAGGCACCGCCATGTGCAGAATGAATGACTTCACACGTACAGCCACACCTCTTCCCTTCATCACTGTGCTGATGCTCCTGCACATGCCTGTCTTCCCAGATTTCTTCAGCCACAAACCTGTCTGCGCACCACACCTCACTGCTTCGCAAAGACTTACCAGTGACTCTCTGCACTTTCAGCTCCTTTCTACAACATACCACTCCAATTTCCTCCACTACTGAACAAAGTTTATTTCAATAATAATCTCTTATTCATAATTATGGATAGTAACTCTTTTTCCTGACCAAATGCTGACTAAAATACAACTCTAAATTAAAAGGCAAAACTTTCCAAGCAGTCTTTTTCCTCATTAACTTACCAAGGCACTTATTTTCTGCACAGTTGTTTACTTTTCAGACAAATTGCTTGCGTTTTCTACCAAGAAATGCTTGCCCTGTCAAATTAGAAGCATCAATATAATGTAGGCACAAATTCCCAGACAGTTACTATAAAAAGAGAGTTGAAAGTGGATATTCAACCAATTTCAATATGGACACTTGATCACCTTCTTCCCTTCTACACTCACCTGCCCTCATTGATTTGATTTGTTAGAGGAATTAATCAATGAACAAAGCAAAATTAAATAGAAAGAAAGCAGAAAGGCTTGGTCAGAGGGTGGCACAGAGGTAACATAAGGGTTCCCCATGGGGAAGTCCTGCGTGTACATCCCAGGGACTCTCTCCAACTGCAGGACCTGTGCTCATGCGCCTGCTATGTGACTTGGCTTATGCTGGAGAGGAATTGTACAGTGAAAACTCTTTTGGAGTTGCTTGTATTTCTTGTATCTCTCTCTCTCTCTCTCTCCCTCACACACACACACACACACACACACACACACATCTCTTTCTCTGTCTCTCTCATGGAATAAATAAATAATTGTAATTGAAATGTTTTTTAAACAGTGGCATCTTTCCCCAGACAGAAGGTAAAATTTCTCCATTTCAAGGAATTGCTTGCAAACTGAGTTCTCACTACTTTGAGATGAAGAAAGCTGACTTTTTTTTTTTTTTTGGAGAGATTTTCACTACAGGGTGCATGCGCTCACCAGACAGACAGAGAGAGACAGAGAGACAGAAAGTGAGAAATCACTCCCCAGGGGGATGGTCACGCTGCAATCCCTTCTCCTCCATTCTCCTCTCAGGATCTTGGGCACACACTCACACACGCCCGGCGTGAGTTTTAAGCCACCGGGTCCGGGACGTGAACCACGGTCGACTACATGGGAATCCAGTGACATAGCCATTACACTAACCGCTGGTTCCCAAGAAAGCTGGTTTTTAATCACAAATTATTTGTACTTTAAAAAATGTTTATTGAAGATCTAATGACAGACTGAGGAAAATTGTGTGTGTGTGTGCGTGTGTGTGTGATGTGTACACATTTGTGTGCATCCTCTTATATTTATATAAAGAGGTTATAGAGGACAACATTAACAGAACTATATGTAGAGTCTAAAGACCAAGAGCACCATAATGAGAATCTAGTCTTAAAAGGGGTGTGGAACCAGCAGGTGGTGTGGTGATTAAGGTGTTGGACCCCCCCACATGGCTGACCATGGTTTGAGTCCTGGACCTGGTGGCTTGCTTTCTCACTCTTTCTCCCTCTCTCACTCACTCTTCTTGTCTCTCTCTGGTGAGGGTACATGCCCTATAGCAATCTTAAAAATAAAATAATAATAGTAATAAAATAAATAAATATTTTTTTAAAAAGGAGTGTCAGTGGAACCTCCTAAGAGGCACCAAACTGAGGACCGTTATTCAGGAGTCTTTAGTTTTACCAAAAGTGAAGCATTACCAAAAAATGATGCTGCCTTGAAAGAATTACTTACTCCAGAGTATTCCTTCAGCAAGCCCTTCTTTTAGAGCCAAGGATAGTTTTGCTCCTTCTACCTTAGTACTTTGGCACTCATTTAGATAAAAAAGAGAAAGTGCTCATCACCCTGAAAAATCTGTGCTCTGTGCATCCCTCAGGATGCATGTTTCCATACCATTCTTCCTGCAACATTTCAAAACACTTAGAGCCCAAATAGTGGCTGTCAGTGGGATGCTCATTGCTGGGCTGTTGCTCTGGTAAACATCAAGAGAGAGTGGAGTAGACAACAACATGAGGATGCCACCCTGGGACAATGAATGAAGATCCATTGTTACAGAAGAATGATTGTTTCCATTACTATACTTTAAGACTTTTGACATCCCCCTAAGAATTTGAATTCCCATAAAAAATTACAACTATTTTATCCTACCAATATTTTGGTCATCAGTAGAATATACATAAATAGAGAAATTATCTGATTAATTTTGAACTCACAAGTTGTGAGTTCAAAATTATTTAACTTTAATAAACAGTCCCTTCCACTACAATAGCAGCAGCAACAACAGAAAACCAAAACCAAGGTGTATTAAGTTGACTTCCAAACTCTGCCTTGTAGTTGCTGAGTTGGAGGTTGGGGCAAGTGTGGACATAGCACTTGAGGTGTTTCAGCCTGCCTTATTTCCCTCTCTTCATCTGCATTTCGTATTTGCATCATCATTTTGCTTTAGACATTACATTCACTGCCTTCAGCTACCCTTGCCTTCTTCCACATGGACAATGAATGTGTGATCTCCCCTCGGAGAAGCTCACCCTTGTTTTGCTCTGGATACCTGATGCCGATCAGTAGATCTCAACTCAGTGGCATTCATATTAATAATTTCACGTTCACCTGCCTGAATGTCGTCAACTGACGACTTGACCTTCGTACTCCTTCTTTTAAAATGTGTCTCATGCTGGGCATGCATGTATGCCTCTCAGTATCCCAAAGGAAGAGAGAGATGGAGGGGAAGAGGGAAGAAGGAGAGGGGTGTACAGCATGACCATTCTCTATGAGAGGTGCTTTCTAACTTTGCTTCTGTCTCTTTCTCTCACTGCCAAGCACAGGCTCCCTCATGCAGAAAAAAAATGAGAAAAACAATGATAGTATTTCAGCACTTGGAACTTGCATCCATTATATTTACTTACTAGATAAAGATTCTTATTCCTGGGATCTTTTGTCCTGAGGTTTTCTTTTCCTTTGACATCATTATTATTATTTTTTAACCTGAACCATTGGATTTAATGTAAAATGAAACCTTTCATACTTTATTTAAATACCTAGTAATCAAGTAGTTGAGCTCATTATATCAGTATTATACTTCTTCCTTATTTTCAAAACATTAAAACAAAAGCATGAAAGTCAGTTTGTATATGAAACTTCAAAAAGTTCACAGAAAAGTGTAGTTAAAATATGAGTTTATTTTGTTGCAAAACAGTTTTGAAATCCAGTCTTTTCATAATATGTATTTCTCATGAAATTTTTGAAGAAACTCTAATCTTTCCTTAAGGAAATTTGAAATTTGTGTATAGATTAGGAGCTAACATATAAAATATAAGAAAGAAGTTTTTTAAATGATAAATCATAATTTTGTCCTGCTAGTGGTGCAGCTGTAAATGTGAAGTGCTGCAACACAATCTCACATGGGGGGGGTCCATGCCCATATCTGGAAACCTCTCTTTGTGACACATGTTTGTGTGTCCCCGATATGGGCCTGACCAGAGGCCGTACCTCGAGAGCAGCTCCGATGATGCTGGGGATACTGTCTTGCTCTCTGTCTCTCTGTTGATCATGAAAGAAATAAAATAAGTCTAAGAGTATGTAAATTGCCTCAACAAAAAATAAGTTTATATACACAATTTTTTATCTCAATGATAAGAATGTATTTAAGAATACACCAAGAGATAATTAGCAGAATAAAATATGCATCGGAGAAACTACCTCAAAGGCAGCACACACAATAAAAGTGAGAAATATAAAGTCTGAAAGAGCAGCTCAGAGCTCCTGAGAGATGAAAGGAAGGTTCTTTTCACGACTAATGTGTGTTCAGGGCAAGAGCAACAAAGTAAAGGACCAGAGGCAGCATTCAAAATACTGAGTGAAAATTTTCTAGAATTTAAAGAAAATGCATTTTTACCTAGAATTAACATAATGAGTCTTAGGCCAATTAAAATAACACTTTCGAAAATTACCGATTTTGTACTTACATAGTTAAACTGCGGAATACAAAACAGAGAAAAACATTGAAACAATCAGAAAGAAATATGCGACTTTCTACAAAAGAGAGAAAATTCAATTATTTGCAAGCTTTGTATTAACAAAATAGGCTTGGAAATAGCATCACAATACCTCCAAAATGTTGTCAAAATACACACCCAAGATTATATATCATTTAAAAGGTATGAGGGGGGTGTCAGGTGGTGGAGAGGTTAAGTAGACTGGACTCCTACATGGCTGACTGCAGTTTGAGTCCCAGACCAGGCAGCTTGCTTTCTCACTTTCCTTCTCTCTCTCTGTCTCTCTCCGGTCAACTAAAAAAAACTAAAATTAAAATAATGACAATGAATAAAATTAAATAAAATAATTCTTTAAAAAAGAAAAGAAGATATGGTGTATAAAGACGTTTTCTGTTAAACAAAGGCAACAGAAACATATGCTCAGGATTAGAAACAGCACCTGAATTGAAAACCCAGATTTTTGCATTAAGAGGTCTTGAGAGAAGGACTATATCTGCTTTTACTCCCCAATTCTTTTGCAGTACCCAACACATGAGAGATGCTTATTAATTATTTATTCAGTGGATAAATTTGAGATTTATCTAATACTGAGCACTACTGAGAGTTCACGACCTGGAGCAGTCAGGTACTCATTCTAAGAGTATCTCTCTATATATTACCCATCTTTTATTTTCTTATTTTTTATAATCAATCATTGTATATCTTTATAGCATGAAAAATAAATTTTCCCAGCAAGAATACACTGTGTAATAGTCCAGTCAAAGATGTTACCATACACACTATCATCAGTCTCTGGGATTGATAATCAGAATATACAGGGAACTCAAACAACTTACTGACCGCCATCCCAGAAAAAAAAAAAAAATCTAATTAAAAGATGGGAAAATGAGCTGAACAGATAACTTTGTATTTTCTAAGAGGTTGATCAATAAGAAAGCTTAAAAAAAAAACCTCACCATCTATGGGTCAGATCCTAGCACAATGGCGATGCAGCTGGCCCTACACGGGAAAGGTCCTAAGTCCAGGTCTTGAGACCTACCCACACATGCTGGTGCATGCGGGCACTAACAAATTGAAGTGGAAGTGGGTAGTGGTGTGAAAACCCGACTGGGGTGTCTATCTCTCTCTTCTCCCCGTCTTTCTCATAGAATACATACATACACTTTAAAAGAGAGAGAACCAATTTTTAGATTGTCAACTTTAAAATATATTCTTCCCTAAAAGTGATTAACCTGAGATTATCCTACAGTTGAGCCAATAGGAATCTTTAATAACCTACCTCTCATTTCAAAACCATCTTTCTAACTTTTGAGCAAGAAAAGGAAACCTAGCACTCATGCTAAAATCTCTTATGATACTCCACAGCAAGATATAACATCTAGTTGTTAGAAAAAAAGTGTAACTACCAACACTGAGAAAACAAACAAGCAAAAAAAATTAAGCAAACACATACTCTTGATAGAGCTTTATGTTTTACCTGTCTTAGACTTTTACTAGTGTTGAATTTGAAATAGAGGGTTTTAATATAATTGTACTATTCAGATATAGTGTAGAAGGCTGCAATTTAGTGTTTTATATTTTCTTGAACACTTACTCATAAAAAGGATAAATATTAAATTTTTCTTAATTTACTAATTGATATTATTTTGTTCACCTGAGTGCATTTCTCCTTCTTGCTGTTATGTGTCAATAACTACTTATTTCTTCATTCACTTTGCATATTTATTAAATTTAAAATATCTTTATTTTGTTGAGGATATTACTATAAACAATGCACTTAATGTCATATATTAATAGTTTTTTTTTTCCTAGTGGACTTCTCTTATTAAAACTTTTCTTTTTTATTTCCTATTAACTTTCAATGAAAACTAATATCTTTCTCTAGCAGTCACTGATATTAAACTATGGACAAATTAACTATGAGAATATGAAAATAATTCTCACCCTATGTACATCACCAGTGGAATCATACTCTTTGTGTCTAGTAATTACTCATCATTATTTGAACCTTTGAAATGCATTTTTAATTTACTATAAATATTATTTTAATAATAATTTTAAGACTTTAGAAATTTATAGTAACAAATTACTTTTCTTATACAGTTCAAGAAATAGTTTTTCCAGCATGTTTGAAGCCAAATTGGCATATTCCCAAGGCTAGCAATCAACCATCTCCTAAATGTAACCTGTATTCTGATTCATAGGATAATTGCTACCTGTTTGCATCACTAATAAGAGTAGTTTAGACTGTCTTGTTTTTTGAACATTTTTTTAAAAGAATACATAATAGTTCATACTTTTCACTGTCGGAGTTCTTTTCATTGTTATGATGATGAGAGTCATCATGATCTATTTGACTTTTATTGCTTTATTTAATTCCATTAAATAAATTGTATTTTTATTTATTTATCAACCTATCTCTTTGTGTATACCTGAAGTGTTCCTTTTTCCTAAATAGTATGAGTTATACTCTGGTGATTCTTAAACATGTTTCTGATACCTATAATCATGCATTTCTCTGAAAGGATACTGTTCAGTAAGATTCTGTTTCATAGTGGTACATATCTTTAGCTTTTATAAATAGAGTATATTAAATAATGGCTTCAAAATGGCTGTATAAACTTACACTTTTTTTGTTAAATATGGTCCTTCCTTGGTCTCCTGAGTAGCTGGGAGTATAGGTGGGCTCCTAATATTTTTTTTAGTATTATTTTACTTCACTTTATTTATTATTATTATTTTCCAGTTTGATCAGAGAGAGACAGAGAAAATGAAAAGCAAGTCACCAGGTCTGGGACTTGAATTACAGTCTGCCATGTGGTAGTCCTGTGCTTTTAGCCACCACCCGACCTGCTGGCCCCAAGGGCTCCTGCTTTTGCTCCTGCTTTTTAGCTGGGATGTAAAATTAACATGGGCCTTCACATGTGACCTCAGCCTGCCTAATAGTGAAGTCTAGCAGAGCACTCTACCACTTCAGACATTAACTCAAAGTAAATGTGAAATTTCCTTCTTCCGAATTATTGCCTATGTTTGATATTAAGATTCTTTCCTTTTTAACCATTCTGATTGGTCAGTGGTCGTACATTTTTTTGTGAGGTTTTCCCTGACAACTAATGCAGCAAAGAGATCATTATTTCATATGTTTAGGGGCTACATGGAATTCATTTACCATGATATGCCTGGTACAGTCTCTTCCTCATTTTCTGATTTGTGCTCATATTTTTCCTATTGAACTATAGATATTTGTTGAATTTATTGTTTGATTTTGTTTTATCATGTTCTGCTTGTAATTTTGTACAACTATAGTGTCTTTAAATAGACAGATATTTTGGGGCTGACTTATCATAGCTCAATCATTTTTTCTTTTCCAACATTCCTCCTTCCCATCAGGGTTTTGAGAATGCACAAACATGCACCTTGCATGTTCCTTGAGTCTCTGTGCCTAGGAGTCAAAATACATTCAACCACGTATGACTCAGTTCCTTCAAACACTAGCCCACATGGCTGAACACAGCCTGAAGGAAAAAAGATTAAGCTATGACCATGTTCCATTGGGAAGCTTTCTCTCTGTCTCTCTGTCTCTCTGTGTTCCTGTCTCTGTCTGATGAGCATTTCTGGAAATAAATATAGATGATATGTTAGTAAACATATAAATAAATAAATAAACAGATATTCTTAATTTGAACGTAGTCAAACATATTATTAATTACTTCTGTAGTTAGAGCTTTCAAAATCCTGTTGAGTAAAACATGTCCTGGGGCCAGCAAGTGCTGTGGTGATTAAGGTGTCAGACTCTCACTTGGTTGACCATGGTTTGAGTCCCAGATCTGGTGGCTTGCTTTCTCACTTTCCCACTCTTTCTCTCTCTCTCTCTGGTCAAATTAAAGAAAAAAATGAATAAAGTTAAGTCAAATAATTCTTAAAAAGTATTCTATTTTGAGTTCTTATAAACATTTTCATAAATTCCTTCCTGTGTATTTTATTGTGTTGCTTTGCATATTTATGTCTCCATAAATTACATTTAGATGTGGTGAAAGATATGGAAAATAATCTTTTTTTAAATTAAAAAGACATTTGTATACTGATGCTTCCAGACACATTTACTGAAAACACCATCCTTTCTCCGCTGATCTTTGATAAACCCCAATTCCAAGAAGGATGTCTTTGTGGGAAACCTGGTAGTGGACAACAATGTTGTAGAGAGTCCATGATTAAAATTAAAAATCACCAATATGGTTTTATTAAATGGTATGTTAATTAGTAAGGAAAAGGCTAAAATCACCGAGAGAGGCTGAAGTATTCATGCTGCGGCAGTGAGAAAGACGGAAGTGCAAGAATTCATGGAGATGAGTGTTTACCACCACTCTGCATACAGTAAGCCCATGCTAGAGAAAACAGTAGGCATTTTCTTTGTTTCCTTGTTTTTATGTTTTTGCTACAGGGCACATGCACTCACGAGAGAGAAGGTGAAATGGCCGAGTCACAATCTGTTCTCCTTTATGGAACACACACACACACACACACACACACACACACACACAGATCTGGTGTACACCTGGCTTATTTTTCTAACTGCAGGGTCAAGGACTTAAACTGGGAAGCCAATCATCTAGGATCCAGATGCCTTAACCACCATGTCTTGGGCTATCCTGATGGCTTTAAAATGCTCACAATAAAGGGAGTATACTCAGATTGCGTCTTGATGTGTTCCTGTCCGTTAACTCATGAAGTGTGGTGTATCCCCTCAGTGTGCTCTTATTCTCCACCTCTGCTCTCACTTTGCCATTACTTGGACTGTAGAACCTGCGATAAAGGACAGCTGTTCTGTGGTAAACCCTCTCAGAAACCAGAGTTGTAATCTTGGATAAGAAAAGACTGGTTGTGCTATAAAATCAACCTGAAAAAATCGACTTCCTTGATTTTTATTGTTTCACAGGATTAGCTTTCTTTTCTTGTTCCTTAAGCTAAAAGCAGCATTTTTCAAGAAAGACAAATGTTTAAATGATCATAAATACTTGGAATTAAAACTCTATCAAAACACAGAAGTATCATTATTAAAGAACATGCTTTCTGGATGATAACACAGTTCAGGCAATATTATCTTGATTATTCCTATTGAGTACGAAAGGAAGTTCAAAGCAATTTGCAATTTTATAGCCTGAGGAAATTATTTCTATGAGGAAAAATAAAATTACCTCTGTTTCTGTTATTGCCTAAGCACTGTATATTGTGGAAGTTTAGATCAATGGCAGATGCTTCTCCCAATTCTCCAAGTTTTGAATGACTTTCTTTGTCGCATCTTTCGGACTGATCTCATGCACTTTTTAATGAACAATTCATTATAACAGAGTGCAATTTAGATATTATTTCTATTTTACTCAACAATGAATTGTGAAAAGATGCCGTAAGTCAAATTTTCAGACCTATTTACAGTCTAGTCATGTTAGTCTGGAGACTATTTTGTAATTATTTTTTACATCTTATAAAGTTGACAGCCAACATCACTTTTCGAAGGGTTTACTTACTTTCTATTACAATTTTTCTCTCTTGGGAATTTACAAAGAAAGTATAAGGGCAAATATATTTAAACTTTAAATTCTTTATTTTTTCCTGCAATGCTATATCCATAGCATTTTATATTTGACCTTTGAGCTTCAATATCACTGTGCAAAGTGTAATCCTACATGATATTTATCTGATTTTTCTTCATCCACAAAGTAGAATGATATCTACAGCACAATAAAAAAGTTACAATGCTCTGCATATCACACCTAGAAAAGTACACTAGCTATATGAGTTTCAGAGGCATTTGCTTCAAGTAAACTTCTCGAAGTAGAGTTAGTTCATTCTAAGATGAGGAATTTAAAATAATGAAAAATATTCTTGAATGCAAAGTTGAAGTCTCTTGAGTTTACTAGACTGTCTTTCCTCAACATTTAATTCTACTATCATTAGAATTACAGTGCTTTACTAATTTCCAATTGCACAAAAAGATAATATAATTCATATAATTATCTGGGAAAATACAAAGAATAATATAGCACAAATTGAATGTATTATAATCACTTTATCATGGTCCATCCTCACCAACCCATAACTCTTCTCAGAATTTTTTTTTCCTTCTAAAAAAATCAATGCATTGGGGCCAGCAGTTAGCGTAATGGCTATGTCGCTGGACTCCCACGTAGTCGACCACGGTTGGAGTCCCGGACCCGGTGGCTTAAACTCACGCCAGGCGCGTGTGCGTGCGTGCCCAAGATCCCGAGAGGAGAATGGAGGAGAAGGGATTGCGGCGTGACCATCCCCCCTGGGGGGTGATTTCCTGCTTTCTATCTCTCTGTCTCTCTCTGTATGTCTGGCAAGCGCACGCTCCCTATAGCAAAAACCTCTCCAAAAAAAAAAAATCAATGCATTTATAAAACCCACAAAATTATAATTAGCATTAACATTAATAATTAATATGTTAATTATAATTGATGTCATCAAACATCATCATTACATCAAGGCATACTATAATTTCTCTTTCTCTCTCTATCTGTGTGTGTGTATATATATATATCCGTGTCCTCCATTCTCCTCTCAGGATTTCATATATATATATATATATATATATGTGTGTGTGTGTGTGTGTGTGTGTATTATTTCACCCTAACACATATGTAATATTATCAATAAATAGTTAATGATTTCCCCTGATATGTACATATTGATGAGCAGTCCATTGTGGTAGTACTTAAGGGTATTATATCAACAGATTAAAAGACAAAAAGTTATACAATCATCTCAATGGGTGCAGAGCAATCATTGGACAAAAGTCAGCATCCCTTTATAATAAAAACACTAAACAAGTTATGAATAGGAAGAATGCTCCACAATACAAAAAACGCCATATATGACAAACTCACAGCCAACATCATATTGAATGAAGAATGGCTTAAAGCCTTTCCCCTAAAAACTGAACAAGACGATAATGCCCACTTTCACCTGTCTTTTTCGACATACTATTGGAAGTCTGAGGCAGGGCAAGGGGACAGGGGAAAGAAAGAAAGGGCATTTGAATTAGAATGGAGGAAGTAAAGTTGTCCCTGTTTGTAGACTATATCATGTATATAAAAAACCCTTAACATTGCACAAAATACTCTTAGAATCGATAAATAAATTTAGTAAAGTTGCAGGTCACAAAATCTACAGACAAAAAATATTAGTAGCATTTTTATACAATAATAATGAATAAACTATAAAATTTAAAAGTTAATTCCATTTACTTTTCTTTTAAATTTATTATTTTTTTTTTTGGTTTGTTTGTTTGTTTGTTTGTTTTGGGTTTTTCACCACAGGGCCCATGCTCTCACTGAAGAGACACAGAGAGAGAAGGAAAATGAGAAATCGCCCTCTAGGGAGGATGGATGTGCTGAAATCCATGTCCTCCATTCTCCGAACAGGATTTCAGACACATGTGCATGAACACATGTCCAGAATGTTTTTCAAGTCACCAGGTCCAGGACTTCTACTGCTGAGTTTGCCAGGTGGGCTCCATTACCTTAACCACTTCTCCACCTGCTATCCCTAAAGTAACCCTATCTGTAATAGCCACAAAGAAAATAAAATGCCTAGGAATACATTTAACAAAGGAGGTGAAAGATCCCTATGAAAAAAAACCTTTAAATCAGTAATGAAAAAATAGAAGAAAACACACACACACACACACACACACACACACACACACTCATGCACATAAATGGAAAAGTATCCCATATGTTTTTTTAATTTTTATTTATTTTTTTTTTTTTTATTTTGGGGAGAGTTTTTAGGTTTTTTTTTTTTTTTTTTAGTTTTTCTCTTTTTTTTGCTATAGTGATCATGCTCTTGCCAGAAAGACAGAGATCGACAGAGAGACAGGAAGCGAGAAATCATCCCTCATCCCCCAGCAGGTATGGCCACGCCGCAATCCCTTCTCCTCTGTTCTCCTATTGGGACCTTGGGCACGCATGCACACGCACCTGGCATGAGTTTAAGTCACTAGGTCCAGAAATCGAGCCAGTGACATAGCCATTATGCTAACTGCTGATCCCAATTATCCCATATTTATAGATTGAACAAAAACAATGTTGTTAAAATTTCTGTATTGTCAAAAGCACTATACAGATTCAATGTACTACACGTCAAAATACAAATGACATTCTTCAAAGAGATAGAAAAAAATCATAAAATGTGTATTAATCACAAAGACTTTAAATAGTCAAAGCAATCCTGACAAAAACTAATGCAAACACAACTGTAGTCATTACATTACTGGATTTCATAATATACTATAAGGTCATAGAAATAAAAACAGCATGTCATTGGCAAAATAATCAATACATAGAGTCATGGAACAGAACAGAAAACCCAGAAATAGATCCATGTATATACAACCAGTAGATTTTTGGCAAAGGTGCTGAGAATATCCATTGGTATAAAGACAGCATCTTCAATGAATGGTGCAGGGTAGACTAGACATATATATGCAGAGGAATGGAGCCAGACTTATCATTTGACATTAAATGGGTAAGCCTGGAGGACAATTTTTAAGTGAATTAAGCAAGCTGTAAGAAAGAAATTCCCTGTTAATTCTCATATGTGAAAATTGAAAAAAAAAAAAAAAAAAGGCCTCGTGGAGTTAGAAGGATAAAGTTAGAAGGAAAAAGGATTTAGAGACTGAGAAAGATGGGAGGGTGAGAATAGAAGAATATCAATTAACACAACAAAGTGTATCTTTTTATTTTATGATTTCTTATTCACATTTAATTATTACATGTACATGCTATAGCACAAATAATGGTTTTTCAAAACAAAAATAGATGCATATTGAAATATTTATGCACTCATAATTATATTATGTTTAGAATTTGCTTTAAAATGCTGTTACAAAAAGCGAACATGGGGGATAAATAGATATGAGAACGAAGACTAAATGAACTTGACTAGCAAAATGCTAATAATGGTAAAAGATAAATAATGGGTACACAGAGATGCTTTGTACTCTATCTACTTTAATGTGTGCTTGAAATTTTCTATTGTAAAGAGCCTTTTTAAATGCATTTTTATGTGAGGAAAAGTTCTGGTAAAATAAATTGAAATATTAATAGTGAAAAAATTAAATTGCAAATAGAACAATTTTTAGTGTTACAAAATACATTGTGAATATAGATGGCTACAACTTGCCTTATATTTCACAGTAACTGAAAGGGGAATTTGAATGTTCCCAACACAAGCAATGACAAATGGTTAAGATGATGGGTGTGCAACTTCAAATAGAAAGAACAATTTTTAGTGTTATAAAATACATTGTGAATATAGATGGCTACAACTTGCCTTATATTTCACAGTAACTGAAAGGAGAATTTTGAATGTTCCCAACACAAGCAATGACAAATGGTTAAGATAATGGGTGTGCAACTTACCTGAAATGAATGTCACACATTGTATTCTTGCACTGTACAATCACATTGTACCCCCAACAAATATGTGGAAGCATTATATGTTAAAAGTTATGTTGTACTTTTTTCTTTTCTTTGTTTTTGTTTGTTTGTTTGTTTTGCTATAGGGTGCACTTATTTGCAGAAGAGAGGAAGAGAGAGAGAGAAGTGAGAAATCACCCTTCAAGGGGGATGGTCACTCTGCAATCCCTTTTTCCTATTGTCCTCTCAGTATTCTGAATGTGCATTTCCATTCACATGCCCAGCATGTTTTTCAAGTTTTCAGATCCAGAACTCCAACAGTGAAGTCAGCCATATGGGATCCAGCTGCTTTAACCACCACAGCACAGACTGGCAAACATCGGTTTGTTTTATCCATGGTTGTGAAACATAAAACGCACGGGGATTCTGACTGCAGAAATGTTTGATCCAGTGGTTTTTCTTTTTGGATGGTGAAATGGTTTAGTATAGATAAAATTCCATGGCCATTTTCCACAGGGATTTCTTAATATAATTTTCCCTATATGATCCATCCAGTGGTGTGGTGGTGAAGTCAGTTGGATTCCTCATGGCTGACTGTGTGGACCTGGAAGCTTGAAAAACACACTGGGCACATGAACATGCAAGCCCAATATCCCAAAAGGAGAATGTAAGAGAAGAAATTGAGGCATGACCATTCCCCCTGGGGGGATAGGGGTTTCCTTTTCCCTTTCTTTCTCTGTCTCTCTCAGAAGCATAAGTGCTCTCTAGCAAAAAAAAAAAAAAAAAAAAAAAAAAAAAAAAAAACACCAACATAATAATAGAATTACTACACCTTAATAATCGAATGCTTCAACTACCTTGGAAAATAGTAAAAAGATTGTCATCATTCTAAATGGAGAAGCTACAGAGACTTTCTATATCTTGTACAGTTTAATGAGCATATTTGTTTGTCACATTCTGTGTTTGAATATATTAGTAATCTCCACAGTATCGACCTCCATGTTTTGTTGTTCACTAAGCACATTCTGCCACTCAGAACTCTAACATTAGAACAGCACAGGCTTATCTTCAAGTACATGGGTAATTGGGGGAAACATGCTTTCTCTATTGCAGTATTTAGGCATTGGCCATCTCATGCTTGATAATACTGGCTACACTTTTTACAAAGGTTTTAGACTTCTATAGTTTAAAAAGATTAATAGCATAAGAAGTATATAATAAAATATTATTTAGATACCAAAAATAAGAAGAAAAGTTGAAAAGTTCATTTTAAATATCTGTGGATGAGAGTTCTATTGGATGCAAAGACAGTTTCAGTTTGAGGGGTTTCTTCTGAGATATTGTCAAGCTCAGAGATTCTTTTCTTAGTTGTCTCCAGAACACTGACATGGTCTTCAGAGGCATTCGGTTCCTGTCACTATTTTCTTTTTTTTTTTTGTCTCTAGCATTTATATGTGGCTTATCTTAGAATCTCAGCTCTCTGTTTACATGGCACATGGTCTGCTTTCCCCACTACAGCCCTTGCCTTAGTGTATTAGTCGTTGTTGTTTCAAATTGTCAGCCTGTGGTTCTAGCACCCCTTCCATCTCTCAGTCTGGTTCTTGGACTTCCTCTCTTCCTAAGACTCTTCCTAAGACTGTTTTTTTTTTTTTTTTTTTTTTTTTTTTTTTTTTCCCCCCCAAAAATTAGTCTGTTTGCGTTGCTATAACAAAACACTACCGAATAGGTAATTTATAAAGAAATTATAATTTGGATGCTGGGATGCCCAAGATCAGAGCAGGGGTCTGGCGAGAGCTGCTTTCTGTTCCAAGAGGGTGACTTGTTGGTCCTCCAGATAGGAAGAACACTGCGATCACTTGTGGAAGGGAGGAAAAACCGGGCTTCTGCTTATACCACTAGCTCTTTTAGAAAACACAAATCAATTCACAAGAGTGGAGCCTTTATGCCTTAATTACTTCCAAAGGCCTCACTGATTACTACCACCAAAAAGGGGATTAAGTTTCACCATGCAGATTTGGGGGAACTTTATACCATAACATCTTATAACTTATTTATTTTTTTTTTGACAATCAGACACGATGTATTAGTGAAAACTTCTGTAAAGAGGGCTTTAGTAATGCAGTGTGAGATGTTCTAGTCTTTAGGTGAATCCATGTCCCTAGGTTGTGAGCTTATCTGTTGGTTCTTAGGATCTTTTGCCCCCTTAGATGGGAAAGGATTGTTAGAATTGGGTATTTATGTCCCTTCCTCCACAAGGAAGGCTAGAGATGGTTAAAGTTGGGTGTTTTCCTTCCCTCAGGTCGGGTAGGCTCTGGTTAAATAGTTTCTCCTAAAGGTGTACCTTGTTAAAAATGACAGGATGCTCTAGTGTATTTCAACATGGTGCATTTGTCCTTTGCTCTGCCAGAAGAACAAGAAGTTATGCCTCGGCCGGTTTCTCTCTCAGACTCATCCAAGCTGAGCCTTGGTGATTTATTGATTATAGCCCCAGATTCCTACCCTGTGATGGGTTCCTTTGGCCCTTTCAGCTCCTAGGTTTTGTTCTGGTAAATGTGGTCTCTGTATTTGAAGGTTGCCCTGTGACCTCAGCTCACCTGTGGATTTAAGATGAGGTGTTGAATTTAGTTTGTTCCACTTTTCACTGGCTAGGAGGATGGAATGGTGACTTTCACACTGCGCATGTGGCAGACTGGAAACTAGAGAACAGGATGTTTTTCAGGAGTCCACAAGAATCACACAGCCTAGTTTCCTGCTTGTCATGCATTTTGGTTTCTACAGATCATTAGAATCCATACATTTTCCTTAACCTCTCAATGGACAGTGAAAATAAAATAGTTAAAACACTTTATGAAGGTCATTAATTTCTCTTTTGGAAGCTACATGTAGTTAAGTAAAACAAATTGCTTCCCTGTATTTAGTTTGCACGCAAGGACGAGTCATAAAAAGGACTGAATAAAATATATCAAAAGCATCTTATCAAGTTTCAGGGCTGGGACACCTGGCAGTCTCTCTGCCCCTGTACGCAGTCTTTGACCTGCCAACCCTTCTACCAAGCATTCGGCTCTAATGGATACAGACAAGCTCCCAGGTTCTGACTTTGGGTGCAGTTTCATTTTCTCCACATCCATGAACTTTTTCTGCTCTATTTGAGGCAACTAATCTGAATGTGGAGGTATTTTTTTTTTTTACAGACATACTTGTTACTGACTTAGCATTTCATTTCATAAAGCCAAGACAATGTAAGAAATAGCCATGCCTTATAGCAGTAGCATATCCAAGGGTTTGTTTTTTTAGAAATTAGAATTCATGGTAAATTATTATGGCACTTAGACTTGCATTTTTCATGCTTTAAAAATAGGGGTAAAGGTGACTTCTGGGGTTTTTCTTTCTTAGGAAATTAAAAATGAAAATGTCTACTTCATAGAATAGTGAACTGGATCTTACCTAATTAGAGTGTAAGTTCTTAATAAAAAAAAAATCTACATTTCATGTCTTTAATTGTCCTAGAGTATCCAACA
>NW_006159719.1:547981-551525 GCF_000334495.1 Tupaia belangeri chinensis
AGTCCTAGATCTGGAAATATAAATTTCATGTGTGTGTGTGTGTGTGTGTGTGTGTGCAAGCTTGTAGATCTGTATATCTACATAGAGTTCAGAAAGGGTGTGAGGATGTGTATGTTAAATTTAATATGAATGGGATCACTGGATTAGATGACAGTAAAATATCAATATTAGTATCCTGATTTTGTTTATACTCTGATTACATAGGATATTATCCACACTTTCTTTTTTAAATTTGTTTTAAAAATATTTATTTTATTTTATTTATTCATTCATTTTGTAAATTTTAATTTGACCAGAGTGAGACACACAGAGAGAGAAAGAGGGAAAGTGAGAAAGCAAGCCACCAGGTCCAGGACTTGAACTGTGGTTGGCCATGTGGGAGTATCCAGTGCCTTAACCACCATGCCACCTGCTTGCTGGTCCCCATTATCCACATTTTCAATAGACTTTATTTTTAAAAACAGTTTAAAGTTTGGGGCCAGCAGGTTGTATAGTGATTAAGGTGCTAGCCTCTCATGTGACTGACTAGAGTTACCTAGTGGATTGAAAATAACACTGACTGTGTGTGCATGTGTGCCTCAAATTCCAATAGGAGAATGGAGAAGGGATTGTGGCATGGCCATCTACTGCTGGGGGAGGAGAGGTGGTGCTTTCTCACTTTCTCTCGCTCTGTATCTCCCTGTTTCTCTCCAGCGAGCACACATGCCCAATAGGGAAAAGCAAAAACATTTTTATAAAAAGAAACTAAAAAAAGCAGTTTAAATTCACAGAAAAATTGATAGGGAAGCACAAAGGATTCTCACACCACCTTTGTGTCCTAACGCTCCTGGCCTATCCACAATCAGCATCCCACACCAGAGCGGTACATCTGTTAGAATCACTGAACCCCGGCACTTCAAAATCACCCAAAGTCAGTGGTTTACATTAAGGTTCCCTCTTCATGCTGTACATTCTATGGGTGTGAACAGAGGTATATTGCCTTTTAATCACCATTGTGGAATTACATAGGATGTTGCTCTGCACTGAGGGCTTTGTCTAACTCTAATGGATCCCCAAACACCGTACATTTAAACACCACAGTTGGATTAAATTGTCACCCTCTGTATCCCATCACAAGGAAATTCCAGCACAAGCATTTTTTTTTGGGGGGGGGATAGTCAAAATATTACAGATGTATTGGAAACATTAATTAAAACAGAAGAACACCGAAAGTCAATTTTGAAAAACAGTAAAATGGCATTTGAAAAATATTAAGTCTAGTGACTTGCAGTCACTATAACAGGACCACTAAATGTGGAGACAGGCTAGAACTGTAGAAAAGAGTGTTCTAAGAAACTGGGGCTGCAGAATGGGCAGAATTTTTTCAAAGGTGTCTTTTTCATAAAATAGGTTGATAGGAATTTAGTAGGTATAAAGAAGAGTGAACAAAGATAAGAACCACTTTGATGTAGAGAAGATTATCATTTTGCAGGAAATGAGAAATGAGATTTGACTGAAGAAAAGTGGAACTCAGAATATCTGCAATACATATAAAGTATTTCAAAAAGTCACAGAAAACATGTATTATGAATATGCATGGGTTCCAACTCATACTTTAATTCTATTTTTCTACAAAATTGTTGAAGTCCTCTCTTACTAAATTTCTCTTTAATCTTGAGCTCTCATCTAACCTGCAGATCACTTTGATATTTCACATCATGCCCAACCTCGTCCTCAAATCTTAATGATAACGAATATACTTAATAATAAGATTTGGTCTATATTATCTAACTTGTTTCTTATTATATACTCAACTTTTTTTTTCTTTTTAGAGAGAGAGAGAGAGAGAGAGAGAGATTTTTGCTATAGGATGCATATACTTGTCAGAGAGACAGAAAGTGAGAAATAACCTCCCAAGGGGGATGACCACACCGCAATCCCTTCTTCATTCTGTTCTTAGAATTTTGGGCACGCATGCACATGTACTCAGGTGAGTTTTAAGCTGATGGTTTGGGGACTCTAACTGCAATCAACTGTGTGGGAGTCCAATGATATAGCCATTTCGCCATCAGCTGATCTCAACTTTTTTGTTCTTACTGACGATGAGTGTGTGCACTCTCCACAGTGCACTTTTTCTCCATTTCTTTCTCCAATCAGGATTTTGAGTGTACATGTACCTGTGCCTAGAATATTTTTCAAGCTACTGAGGCTGGGATTTGAACCATGCTAGGCCATGTGAGATCCAATTCCCAATGCATACCATTTAACCACTATGCAATAAAGTCTACCTCTAAACTAATTTACTATTGCAGGTATTTATTATGTACCAATGGGTATTGTTTGCATTGAAATGGGGACTCTCAGATGTATAATTGAAAATAATCTCAAGATTTAATCAGTTTCAGTCCCATCAGTGGAACCATTATCATCCTAGTCTATGCAAAATATTTCACTTTATAAAAACACCACAATAAATACCCACACAGAATTTGTTTGTAATTCAACTAGAAATTTTAGCCTATTTAGTTTTAGTTTATAGGACTAGTCTTATAATCACTTTTATTACTTTATTTGACTTTTTCTGTAATTTTCTAATTTCATTTATATTATATTATTATGTCCTCAAGCAAAAAGAAAGCTATATGAAAGATCTTGCTAAATTTGATGTTGAGGTAAAATTCCTTTGTTGTTTCTACATGCTACATACTGTATTACTTATCTTATGATTTACACTGTTTTTAAACAATACAGATTTACACATGTGTTGCATATAAAGACACAGTGGGAGTACAGTAAAAGGGCACCAAGACATGTATCTGAGCTGGGTTTTGAAAACAGAGCATAGAACACATCATACCACCTCTGACCTCAAGGTAAGTCATATGTTGTTTGCTTTTCTAAATGGCTCCAGGTTTCTAATTCTTCCTGATATCTCACACTCCTCACTCATACAAAGGGTAGCATGATGTGCAGCCCTTGTAAAATTTATAAAATTAAACACTACTACTATTACTGATGTAAAGCAGTTAGTCTCTTGAGAAGGCCATGGCGGCGGTTGTAACTGCTGTTTTATAAGCAGAGAAACATGGACACCACAGTCTTTCACGCTGATTACAGACATGCTGGGTCTACCCCTTGCCTGTTCTGACTTCAGGGTGAAGAATCTGTGTAAATTGTCTCTGTCCAGTCCCACTATTCCTCACCTGTTTCTTACCCTGATTTTAAAGGTCATTCTAGATTCTTAGCTCAGTTCTATTTCATTTCTCAGTCCTCCACATTCCTTTCTAGTTTTCTTTCCTCTACAAAAATATTTCCTGGTCATTCTGGGTATCAGGCACAGCAGTAATTTGGTAATAAAGTAGAAAGTGAAATCTCATAGGGTCCTATCCTGACCTCCTGGAGTTGGCAGACTTGGATAGAAAAGATTGTGGTTAGATAATAACAAAAGCAGATATTGAAGGGCCACTGTTTGTGACACCAAAGTTGGATGTCTTTTGAGATTCCAGTGGACTCAGAATCAGAGAATCTACCTTGTTCTGGAATTATGAAGGCTTCCCTGAAAAAG
>NW_006159719.1:551540-568622 GCF_000334495.1 Tupaia belangeri chinensis
TCAGATATGTGGGGTGAGGAGGAAGTAACAAGAGAGAAGAACAAGTGTCCTGATGGATGTTTTATCCTATCCTAAGGAAAGAAATGCATCAGGAAGGATTATTGCAAGAAAAGAGTGAAACAAGCTAATGTGGTAGTAGAGGCAAGGAGTGCCAGACGGGTATGGCTGAAAGCTACGTACAGTTTCCTTTTGTATCCTAAAAGAAGTTAAAAGCTATTGATTTAAATTGAATGAAGGCTACATGACTTTATTTATGTTTTCAAAAGTCGCTTTGGTTACAGTGTAGAGAATGGCCAAGGATGGGTGGTGGTAGACCAGTTGCCAGTCACTAAGCTATTGCAAATGAGAGCACCTGAATGAATGGAGATATGGTCTGAGAAGTATTTCATGTTGGGTAAATTCTTTATACAAGCCAAATGAATGTAATGGTTGAATCTTTAGAAAAAGAATGAGAATAAGTAATAGAATCTAAAAAAAGATGAAAAGCTATTTGATGATGATGTGGATAGTAATATCTTTGTCTTGACTGAAATGCATGGTATTCCTTCTGGGAAAAGAAATGCAATACACTGTAAAGATATATGTGAATCAATGTAATTTATACAAGATTATGATAATAATAAATAAAATTTAAAAATAATTAAATAAAAAAGAAAGAGATGAAGTGAAACCACTATATACAGTTCTGCATTTACAATTTCACCTATTTGCTAAAATTTATTTGTAACATCAAACTCAAAACTTACAACACAGTTGCAGTCATTCTTGCACATACACAGAGCATCAAAAATTTGAGTCACCTAACATAAATGTTTCCATCCGAGGTTGAACAAAGGGATGTTGTCCCCTTGTTTCAGCACTCAATATAAACAAATGTTTTTTTTTTAAAATTTTTAACTATTATTATTTTTTTATTCTTATCACTTTAAAAAATATTCTATTGCTACACATCATTTCGCTTGTAAAGAGAATCTACCCAACATGATATACAACTCAGACCAGTCCAGTTGAGAATACTATATATGTTATCATCAACAGGCAAAAAACTATTTCCAAACAAATGTTTTTTTGTGGTCTCTTCAGCATCACGTTTTTAATAGGTATGTACATTTTTATATCTTTTAAAAGAATTTTAAGGACCAGCAGATGGTATAATGGTTCTGTCACTAGACTCCCATGTGGTTGGCCACAGTTCAATTCCTGGACCTGGTGACTTCAAACTCACGCTGGACACATATGTGTGCATGCCCAAAATCTTTTTTTTTTTTTCATGCCCACAATCTTGAGAGAATTGATGATAAGGGATTGTGGTGTGACCATACCAAACAGGGGGTGATTTCTCTCTTTCTGTCTCTTTATCTCTCTCTGTGTCTCTGGTGAGAACACGTGCTCTATAGCAAAAATATCTTTTAAATATAAATTTTATTGTGAATTCTTTTAGTTACATTTTCTAGGCACACATTTTTACTAAGATATACCATTATCATATTGTACCTACTGCCTTGCTGCTTGTTTTATTTATATTTTTTTGCGGCATGAATACATTGTAAAATAATCCAAAGATATTACCATATACATTATCATCAACAGATAACTTTACATTTTTGTGTTCATTAATGTATTGCTTCCTCCCCTTGATTCTCTCTCTCCCTTCCCCATTTCCCACCCTTTCATACTTTCTCCAGTATCCACAGTTGCTCTCCCTGTTTATACCTTCTGATCTTTCAGCTTCTGCATGCAGTGCAGACATTCAGTGTATATGAAGTGGGGACGTACAATGCCTCTTTTTCTTTTTTTTTTTTAGAGGTTTTTTGCTATAGGGCACATGTGCTCACCAGAAAAACAGAGAAAGACAGAGAGACAGAAAGTGAGAAATCACCCCCACCGCCCAGGAGGATGGTCATGCCACAATCCCATCTCCTCCATTCTTCTCTAGGGATCTTGGGCACGCACGCACATACAACTGGCATGAGTTTAAGTCACCGGGGCCGGGACTCAAACTGCGGTCAACTATATGGGAATCCAGCAACATAGCCATTACGCCAACTGCTGGTCCTAATGCCTCTCTTTCTTAGTCTGACTTGCTTCACCAAGCATTAAATCTTCCATATTTGTCCTCTTTGTATCAAATTTATGGACCTCAATTTTTGCTTGTGGGATTTGGAGACAGATTTTTGATATGGGGTATGTGTGCTCACCAGAGAGACAGAGACAGAGAGAAAGAAAGTGAAAAATCATCCTTCAGGGAGGGTGTCCACATTACAATCCATTCTCCTCCATTCTCCTCTTGGACACGCACATGCGACTGATGTGAGATTCAAGCTGCTGGGTCTAGGATTTGAACTGTAGTTAGCCATGTGGGAGTCCAGTATTTTAGCCACTATTTCACCTGCTGGGCCTCATTGTTTATTATGGATGAGTAGCATTTTGTAGTGTATATAGTGTATATTTATCAACCCATTCATCTGCTTTTTGACATTTGACTTTATTCCATGCTTTAACAAGTGTAAATAATGTTGCAATAAACATGATGTGCAAGCTTTTTTTTCTGATCCTTTGAATTGATACCCAGGAGCAGAATTGCCAGGTAGTATGGAAATTCTATTTGTAGATTGTTGAACCTCCATTGCATTCTTCAAAGTGGTTGTACTAATTTATATTCCTATCAACAGTGTAGGAGAGCTCCCTTTTCACCACAGCCTTACCAGCACGTAACATTCTTTATATTTTTAACCCTAGCCATTCTGACTGCATTAAGTGGTATCTCATTGTGGTTTTGATTTGGATTTTTCTGACAATAAGAGATACTGAGCATTTTGTATATGTGTTTTGGTTGTTCATAAATCTTCCTTGGAGAGTTATCTGTTCAGCTTGTTTGCCCATTTTTTAATTGGATTTCTTATTTTTATTTATTTTTTTACAGGTAAGATGACTGAGTTCCCTATAAATCTGGTTATCAGTTCCTTATCTGAAGGATAATTCACACATATTTTCTCACATTCGGAGGGTTGTCTTTTCACTCTATCTACTGTTACTTTTTTTGTGCGGAAGCTTTTTGATCTCCTATAGTCCCACTTGTCTGTTTCCAGGATAATTTACTGTGCTTTGGGTGTCTTATTTAAGAAATTTTTGCCTAATGTAATGTCTCCCAGAGTTCCCTGTATTTCTCTAGATGTAGTTTAATCATTTAAAGTTTTATGTTTAGATCTCTGATCCATTTTGAGTTGATTTTTGTTAATGGTGAGAGATGGGGTCCATTTTCATTTTTCTGCAGGTGGATATCCAGTTTTTCCAGCATCATTCAATGATGAAATTTTCTTTTCTCCAGTCTACTGGGTTGTGCCCTTTGTCAAAAATCAATTGGCTGTAGATTTTGATATGTTTTTCTGTTAGTGGTTTCGGTGCTTAATATTGTCACTGAGCATAGTGTGAAAGGGCTATGTAGTGTGAATAGGAACAAGAAGGCCTCAGTGAGCTTAATGGAGAAAATATTTCCACTAGATAAGCTTCATTTAGGCATGAGCTACAATGCTGTTGGCCATGAGTTCAAAGTTAGTAGATCAAAAATGCATAATAACATATTAAGTCAGGGTCTCTAAACAGCACACATAAAACAATGTTGTATACTGACTGGTTGGTGAAGACTTGACCAGAGTTCCACAGGAACTTAACCCTGCATTTGAAAATTTAGTGTCCATGGCTACTTTATGGAACAAGCCAAACCTGAATAATGAGAAGTAACTCTATTTAGGATCAAAAGCAATTCAATTTTGTATAAATTGGCTCTCAGTGATAACAAAAATATAAATGATATTTTACTTTTCTGTTATTTGCTTTCTGGAAAATAAAAGACAGTGGCAGTTTAATTTATCCACTGTAAAATTTAAGAACAAACTATATGCCACTAAGGTTAAAAGAAAAATAAACACCTGCATACTAAAGGACCGATTCTCAATTGTCTAGCTTAGTCTTTAAGTAGATACCTTACTCTCAACAAATAATGTAAGTAATTTGCTTGGACTTATATTCTATGCTGTTCTTTTTAGGTAATGGAAAGGGTATTTGAACAGGCTATAAACAAGAAAATGAAATTATACAAATTGATTAGGCAATCACTGTATGGAAAATGGTTGATTTTACTGATAGCATTATATAAAACGACTTAAAGTTTAATATAATTAATTTAAAAACTGGGATAAATGATATAAAGTTTGCCAAATGTTTCATACTTAAGGGATGAGAGAGAACAAATGATTAAAATATATTCTGCCTATTGTTCTTGGCAGTCTTATTTTTCCAATTAATTTCAACACATTAGTTTACATACAACACTCAGAAAAGTGAAATAGTCTATAACAGTCGATTTTTCCATTTTCATAAGCATATTGTAATGAGGGTTAATTACAGAAAAATGATATTCTTCATGCTTTGTTAATTCACATTGTCAAAAAGACTTCTCTATTACAGTTAATATTTATGGATTCCATTTCTTAGTTTCATACTTTTTAGAAATGATTACATATTATTTTTGCAATAAAAAAAGCAATTACAAGAAATGTTTATTTTGGGACCAACAGTTAGCGTAATGGCTATGTCACTGGACTCCCGTGTAGTTAACTGTGGTTAACTGAGTCCCATACCCAGTGGCTTAAACTCACGCCGGGCACGTGTGCGTGCATGCCCAAGATCCCGAGAAGAAAATAGATGAGAAGGGATTGTGGCATGGCCATTCCCCCGGGAGTGATTTCTTGCTTTCTATCTCTCTATCTCTCTGTATCTTTCTGGTGAGTGTACGCGTCCTATAGGAAAAACCTCTCCAAGAAAAAAAAAAAAAAAAAAAAAAAAAAAAAAAAAAAAAAAGAAAAAAAAAAGAAGAAAAAAAAAAGAAATGTTTATTTTGGGGCCAGCTAGTAGTGTGTTGATCGAGGTGGCTAGATCCCAAACTGTGATTCTCGAATTGGATTTGGCCTTGAAAGGAGGGAGGAATGGAGAAGAGAGGTTTGTTCTGTGATCCTGTCTAGTGGGGATTGCTTCACATTCTCTCTTTCTTTCTCTCTCCAGTGAGTACACAAACCTTATGGAAAAAAAAAAAGAATTAAAAAAAACAAACTTTTACTTTAAAGAGATCGTGCATGAGCTGCAATTTTTAATTAATTTTATTCATTTTGCTTATTTATTTCTATTATAGTAAAGTTATTTTTATTAGTCATTGCTTTATTGCTATATGTTGTTACACTGTTGAATTATGAATACTATAATCTCCACTGGATTTTTTTAGACTTATTTTATTTAATCATTCATTTATTTTAATTTGATCAGAGAGACATACAGAAAGAGAGAAAGGCAAAGTGAGAAAGCAAGCCACCAGGTCCAGCACCCTAACCATGGTTGGCCACATAGGAGCCTCCAGCACTTCAATCACTACAACACCCGCTGGTCCTTCCATTGGATTTTAATAAATATGTTTTCTCGCTGAAGAATAAACCTGTTATTTTCAAAATTCAAATCATATTCACTTATATATACATTGTTGAAAACATATCATACATATAATTAACTTCTAATAACATTAATTTCATAAATTGTTGGGCTTAAATCATGCTTTCCTGGGTTTTCAGCATTTCACTTTTTTTTTTATTCTTTCTTATGGACTAGCATAAAAAAGAGGTAATGGAGCATCACTATCTGGTACCAAAATAATAATAGTGGGTAGAAAGTGGTATAGAGATTAAAGCAGCTGGATCTTATATAGCTAACTTTGTGGTTCAAGTCCTGGACATAGCACCTTGAAAAACACGTGGGGCACATGTGTGTGCCTGAAATCCTGAGAGAAGATTTTCACCTTTCCTTCCGTTCTGTCTGTATTTTTTTTTTTTTTTGGCTCTAGCATGCACATGCACCCTATAGCAAAAATGAAATAAAATGAACATACTAATAGTGACAATTCAGAAAGTAATATTGGTAAAATATATATTAATATATGAAGCAATTCCTGAAGAAATAGGGAAAGTATTTCAAATTATTGCATCTGGGTAGGAAGACTTTGGTTGAAAAACAGCAAAAAAGATTTTCTGTGTTTGACTAAGCCCTGTGGTTCTATATATTTCCTTAAGAATAGTGAATAACTTTAATTAATGTTTTCCAAAAATAAAAAAAAATAAAGAACACATACATTTTTAAAGGATGAGAACATCTGTGAACAACAATAAGGGTCTACAAGTCTTGATCATATTTGATTCCTTGGTGCCAGCTGCTAAAAGAATGTTTGTAGGTATTTGTGATTGAAAAAATAAGTTAGCACATAGTGAACTCCTACCTCAACAGTGATATTTTGGGGTGGCAATCAGAAAAACCCTTTATAATAGGATAACGTTTTTATAAGCAATGTATAAAATCTTACTATCAGCTTTCATCAAAAGTGATATCTTGTAAGTGCCGTAGGTGATTTAAATTTTATTTTACTTGCATTGGAAGCTACTGGAAGCAAGGAAAAGGCAAATTTGATTTATGTAATAAAAATTTTGTGGCTACTGGACATGCACTCAACTGCATTAGACTGGATGAAGGGACAGGAAAGTCAGGAAGATGTTGCAATAGACTAGGTCATAAATGAAGATAGTTTGACTGCATTTCTCTTCATTTTATGATTCATTATTTACATTCCAACATTTTACATCTCTATAGTGCACAGTATGTTTTTCAAGGCATGCATGCAGTATGGGATGAGCAAAGCAAGGATTTACCATGAACATCATCTGTAACAGAGAACTTTACAATCGTGTATGTGGTAAGAGTTGTTTTCCTGAGTCTGTCTCATCCACCTTGTACTATCTGTTCCTCTCACATACATTTTTAGCATCTATGTTCATCCTTTCTACCACGATATCTTCAAATCTTTTCATTTCTGCCATAGAGTGCAGACATTTGGGAAATTATTACAGGGACAATAAAGAGCAATGGTTAGAATAAGTATATATTTGAGGGTAGAATTAATTAAAATTGCAATGTATTGGATGCAAGTTATGAGATGAAGAAAGGAATACTGAATGATTTTGTTGTTGCTGTTCTAAAGTTGAAATGCTTATTTGGCATACAAGAATAAATATTGATAAGGCAGTTGTATCTGAGAAAAATTAATGCTTATCAGAGACTCTCAGAGTGCTAATTGTCTCCTCATAATGAGCCGACTGAAATGTCCATACATCCATAGATACATAATTATAATTGTAATTATAATTGTATGAAGTCTCTGTCTATCCCAGTATGTTGCCCCACAAGCCATCTGACTGAATTCAGCTCATTTGCCTCAAGCACGTATAAAAAATGGTTCATTAATTTCAACTTTGGGTCAGGAATTTTGAAGACGGACATCATCTAGTGATTTCAAAATTCAAGCATCAAATGCATATGGCTACTCCTGAAATGTGTCCACTCAGGGTTGCAGGAGGATGTTTGTACCTCCTTCGTGTTCTGATTGCCTTTTGAGGGTGGGAACCTGTCAGCATTTCCCTTCTCTCTCAAGGAAGTGACCATGAGCAGCAGGAGTTTCTGTTAATTTCCTGAGAGTCTGCATCTCATTATGCTCAACTACCACTTACAGAACTGTATTTCCTCAGGTGAGTTGTGTTCTTGTCACTTAGTTCTGAATAGAACAAAGACATTTCTTGAACCATTACTTCTAAATATAATACAGTTCTAATCACATTCTTTCTTTTTTTTTCCCCACAAAAGGGTCTTCAACGCTTTGACATCAAGTATACCCGATTTTCACTTTATTCTGTCATGCCTAGACATACTGTCCAGAATATAATTACTTTCTCAATTACTTTAGAGATAACTTTTTAAGTTTAAAAAGAGTTTATAGTTCAGTTTCTTTCAAAATTCTAACACTGCTTAATGAGCTTAGCAAAACCATAAAAATCACAGATGAGTTGTCAATCATTAAATGCTTAATGCTAATTTTTAAAGTTTCCTTTCCCCTCCCACCCTCCCTTTCTGTCTTTCTTTGTTACTTTCTTCTATGGGTGAAAGAAACAGAGAGAGAAATGAAAAACACCTCCCAGAGGGTCACAGTGCTGTGATCCAGCTCCAGTTTTAGTCAGCCCTAGATCATGGGCACACATACCTGGCCTCTTCAGGGAGATCCTGGCTCATGAGCTTGGAACCTTCACAAGTGGGTCATCCTCACTGAGAGAGCATTGTGTTATAGCTGCACCACTATCTGGCTCATAAGTTAATTTGGTTAAGTCTATATCCCATGTTTAACCGAATTTCTTTTTTAAGATGCTTAACTTTCTCAGATATTCTGAATATGAATTCTCATCTTTTGCAGATTAGAATTTACTATGCATTGATGTCTCCAGTCTTTTATAATATATACATTTCCTTATTATAATATATATAAATATATATAATGAATAATGTATAGCACATGATAAATATACATGGCATAACATATATACCTTGTATAACATTTCTCTCAATAAAACAGAGGACTATTTGGAAAATCACTTAAGACAGGGAGGGAAAACAGGATGACAATTTCACAATGACATTTGGACCTCATTAGCAATAAGCCAGTGATCATATATCTATCACTAAATAGCTATTTTTAATAGTTTTTATCACTTTGTATATGAATTTGATAAAATTTACTGTTAAAGTGGCCAAATGGATACGATCCTAATATTTATAGCATTGCCCATTGAGTATCATTTTACAATATCCAAGTTATTCAACAACATTGGCGTGCTGGTCGAAGACAAATGAAAGGCTCAAAGCCACTCAGCTGGACTGGTAGCTGCATCGCTGTCACCAGGAGGACAGCTACACAGTGCGAAGGTGGACTCAATGCATTGTGCATAAGCGGATTTTGTAGACCCAGCCATCTTACTTTTATTTGACTGGAGGAAATCCGGTCGTTATGTCTGAAGACCTTCCGATGTAAGACCAAGGCAGGCTTTATTTTAGAGTATCAATGCCCACATTAGTGGCTTAGTTCCTCACACACACTTAGCCTCAATAATTTTAGGAAAGAATTTTCAGTTTCCTTCTCTACATGGACAGTTACATCATTTTATTAGTGTCTGATGGTTTCTTTCTTTTTTTTTTTTTTTTTTTTTTTTTTTGGGAGGTTTTTTCATTGTGGGGTGTGCTGTACAGAGACATAAAAACATAAAGTGAGAAATCACCCCCCAGGGGGGATGGTCACGCCGCAATTCCTTCTCCTCCATTCTCCTCTCAGGATCTTGGGCACGAACGCACACGTGCCCGGCATGAGTTTTAAGCCACCGGGTCCGGGATGCGAACCATGGTCAACTACGTGTGAGTCCAGCAACATAGCCATCACGCTAATTGCTGATTCCCTCTAATGGTTTCTTGACATAGCCTCCTTAACCTCATCCAATTTGTTCTGCTTTCAGTGAAAAAACAAAATACTTGCCTAATGACCGGCAGAATGCAGATGGCCCCCACTCCTTTCCTCTGCCATCTCTTACCCTTCCTGCCCGTCATTCTCTTCCGTCCATCACACTTGCCCACTTTCCCACCATCGTCCAGACCTCAGCTGTGATATCTGATCATCACATATTTCTTCCATGAGACTGATTTTCTGAGAGCAGACACATGTCAGTTTGAACTACCTTTAAAATAAAAATAATTTACAAATTACTTCTTCCTTCCATCTTCCCTCTCTTTCTTCCTCTCTAAATTGAGTGCTATCCCTCACACAGTGTTTTAACACGCATTGCATCCTCAATAAACACCTGTTGAATAAATGTGCAAGTTTAAGATTTTATGGATTTTGATTTTGTATGGAGTTGGATTTGCTGGCATTTTATTCATAGGTGAAAATGATATGTAAGTTTTCTTATGCTTGTGAAGTGTATCTGCATACGTGTGTCTGTGTGGGTGTCTTTAAAGAAGGTAAAAAGCATTTGGAAAACTATCTAATAATTTAAAAGAGAGTTTTTGGGGTTGGTAAATTTCTTTTTGTAAAGAGTAAGACAGTCAACACTTTTGGCTCTAGAGGCCATGTGGTCACTTTTACATAAGCTCGTTTCTATTGTTGTAGCACAAAAGCAACCATAGATTATACATCTTTTTAAAAAGTAACATGGTTATGTTTCAATAAAACTTTACTTACAAAAACAGGCAGTGGTTCAATTTATGTGAGGGAAATAGTTTCTCAGATCTCTGTCCCAGATATTTAAAATGCCAAATTACAGCCAGCCTGGAGTTCAGGGCTTAAGGAAGTCACATCCAACATACCCACACATGATTTGAATCCTACTGCCAGTGACTTGCAGACCACCCAAAATCCTGGGAGGATGGAGAAATGGAAGAGAAAAGGTGGTGGCGTGACCACTCCTTACCGGAGAGTGCTTTTTCTCTCTCTCTGTGTACAGGTACTCTGGCAATTAAGAATATTATAAAAATAGAATACGGAATTAATGCAAAATTTAACGGGGTATAAATTTCACTGTCCCTTAACAACATAGACAACCATCAGTTAGTTGTAAGTACATAAATAGAGAACATCTAAATTGTGACTGTTAAATGGGCAAAATTTTGTTTACTGTGACTAACTATAGTGTGATTATATCTGATTAGTAAAATCCTGTATTATCTTAAATGAAAACTACAGAGACAACATGCCCATATCAGTGTATTCAATTTGTGAAACTGTGGTCTAATCCTAAAGAAAGAATAGTGAATCTACTATACTGAGGTTTTTATGTACATAGTAATCTATGATCCTGGTGATTACTTTAGACACAACTAAGTAAAACACATCACAAAAGAAAATAAACCTAAAGCCTAAAATACATTTAGCTAGTTAAAGTAACATATGTATATATGAATACATATATATGTATATGTATATATGTGTGTGTATATATATATATATATATATATATATATATATATACACACACATTCCCTTTTATTTTCAAACATTTATAGCCACAAATTCAAAATATTTTGATTAACAACAGTAATATAATTCTCTAATTACTCTAAAATAAACAATCATAATACATATAAATAATCAAACATACAAAGATTAAATCTTTCCTTCTATTAAGCAATAATTAAAATA
The DNA here is from genome assembly GCF_000334495.1 of Tupaia belangeri chinensis. Taxonomy (NCBI): domain Eukaryota; kingdom Metazoa; phylum Chordata; class Mammalia; order Scandentia; family Tupaiidae; genus Tupaia; species Tupaia belangeri. Next base: position 562,642 of record NW_006159719.1, read on the forward strand.
TTTGTGAATTTTTTTTGAGAAGTTTTTGCTATAGGGCACCTGTGCTTGCCAGACAGACAGATAGAGACAGAGAGATCTTGGGCACGCACGCACACGTGTCCGGCATGAGTTTTAAGCCATTGGTTCCGGGATACGAACCATGGTCGACCACATGGGAGTCCAGCGATATAGCCATTACGATAACTGCTGGTCCCTATTTGTGAAATTTTTATTGGCCATGGAGTTGCAATTCAGATATCATTGATAGGAAAAGTTAAAAAAAGTTTAGATTGAAAGCATTTTCAACTCAAATGTTCTTAGTGGTTGAAAAGTTGGATTTTCGGTTCCGGGATGCGAACCATGGTCGACCACATGGGAGTCCAGCGATATAGCCATTACGATAACTGCTGGTCCCTATTTGTGAAATTTTTATTGGCCATGGAGTTGCAATTCAGATATCATTGATAGGAAAAGTTAAAAAAAGTTTAGATTGAAAGCATTTTCAACTCAAATGTTCTTAGTGGTTGAAAAGTTGGATTTGAAAGTAGAAGACTACATCGCACATGTAGAAACAACTGGATGATTACTCCTGTTCATTGCAATGAATTTTTACTGAGAAGAACTGATTCTCAAGAGAAAGATACTTTGCATTTCATTGAAAAGGACCTATGGTAGATGGCTTAAAAGCCTGAGTCCTAGAACCACATCTCTTGGATTCAGTCAGTTTGGTAACTGGGCAAAATTCCTGTACCTACAATATCATTTTGTGAAGATTTAGCATAAATTACTCAGAAGAATTACATGAAGGGCCTTCAAAAAGTTTATACAAAATGCATATTATAAAAAACCTATGCATGTATTTTGAAATATTTTGTACCAAAGTTAACTTGTATTTTATTTCAATTTTTCCATAAATTGTTTTTTTTTTTTGAGAGAGATTTTTTTCGCTATAGGGCGCGTGCGCTCGCCAGACAGACAGAGAGAGACATAAAGACAGAAAGCAAGAAATCACCCCCCAGGGGGGATGGTCATGTTGCAATCCCTCCTCGTCCATTCTCCTCTTGGGATCTTGGGCACGCATGCACATGCACCCGGCGTGAGTTTTAAGCCACGGGGTCCGGAACGCCAACGGTGGTCAACTACGTGGGAGTCCAGCAACATAGCCGTTATGCTAACTGCTGGTTCCCTTTTCCATAAATTTTTGAAGTGCCATATAAGTAAGTGTTCACTTGTTTATTTTTTCTTAAAATATATTTGTGTCTGGGATTCAGTTAATAACATTGGACAGGATGAAAGGACTAACTTTGGCCATCTTGCAGAGGTAAAGTGAGACAGGTCCTTGCCTTACTCATCAGCTTTGCACCCCTGCTCTTCAATGTGCAGTGCTAGAACAGCATCCTCAGCATGACTGAAAGTCTGATTATAAAGCACAGTCCCTTCAGCCTTCCCTCACATATCCAGAAACTGAGTCTGAATTTTGCTAGATGTCCTATGATTTAGGGCACATTCTTGTTTGAGACAAAGTGCTGTAGCAGAGTCCTGTTTATTGTGAATGCCTGGGGACTGGTATTATACCATTCCCATCACTGGATGCAGTGTTCTGGAGCTACCTGAAAACCTGTTCAAGCTCCAGAAGGATGGGAATCATTTCAATGGCTTTTAGTCACATCTTGGAAGAGAGGAGCTTCATGACTAATATGTGAAGGGTTTCAGGAGCAACCGCCTCAGGGACAGCCAGTGCTATGGAATGTGTGGAGTGTCTGAAGAGTGTTAAGTCCTTGTGCAAACCTAGGATGAGTTAATTACATGTTAAATCACTTCTCTCAGATAGGATGATTATAATAGGTACTTAATCGATTTCTAGTACTGACAAGAGCCCATTGTCTTCTTTATTCCAAACTGGATCCACAGGAATAGATGGGTCATTTTTCACAATGCATGCATATGCGGCTGAACACTCATGTTATTATAAAGTCAATATTAATACTGCAATTAAATTGCTACCAATCCTAAATGACAGTTTTAACAACCAAATAAACCATCAAGTACTAGGATAATATATTTCCATTTGGTAAATTAAATTTAATTTTCAAAATAATAAATTTTACAATGGTGTCTTAATAATTCTAATGAAATATTTATATTTATTTATTAGGTTTATTTATGCCTCTTAGAGACAACTAAAAATTTTTTTTGAAGAGGTTTTTGCTATAGGGCACGTGTGCTCGCCAGACAGACAGAGAGAGACAGAGAGACAGAAAGCAAGAAAGCACTCCCCAGAAGGGATGGCCACGCCGCAATCCCTTCTCCTCCGTTCTCCTCTTGGGATCTTGGGCAAGCACACACAAGCACCCAGCGAGAGTTTAAGCCACCAGATTTGGGACTTGAACCGCAGTCGGCTACATGGGAGTCCAGTGACTTAGCCATTATGCTAACTGCCTAAAATGTACTTATCTTTGACATTTTTACTTTTATTTTAGGGTATACACTTTAATCCACTTTAACTTTTATCTTCATGAAGATATATTACTTTGTGAAATTTGAATATTATTACAATTTATCTTTTGATCTTTCAGAGTATTTCTATCAAATTAAGTAAAAACCTCAATGAAAATATACTTAGTGCTACTGTCAAAATGTAAGTGTAGAGTGAATCAAATTGAATAAATATTTAAAAATTCATTACAAGCATATCATTTTCTTTCCTCTCCAAACACTGCTACAATATCAACAGAACATATATGAGCAAAAATAATAAAATGCAGACATTAGAGCTTAAATAAATTTTTCAGTTTATTGTCCTAAGGACATATATATCAAGGAAAGAAGACATAGCATCACTTATTTGTCCTCACCAACCACATTTTTATTTTGAGAGAGAGGTTTTTGCTACAGGGCACATGTGCTTACCAGAGAGACAGAGAGAGCCAGAGAGACAGAAAGCAAGAAATCCCCCCCGTGGGGGAATGGCCACGCCACAATCCCTTCTCCTCCATTCTCTTCTCGGGATCTTGGGCATGCACGCACACGCGTCCGGCGTGAGTTTAAGCCACTGGGTCCATGCAGTCAACTACATGGGAGTTCAGCAAAATAGCCATTATGCTAACTGCTGGTTCTCACAAACCTCTTTTGAGTATTGGAATACACAGCATGCTTGGACCTCCCTTTGCTTTTGTCTGGCCTGGGAGCTTCCTTCCCCTCCAGCTGCTCCTTGTCTCTTCCACATATCAATCATGCCCCTCCAGATGCCCTATTCGATGCTTCCCTTAGGTCCATCTCTCCCTACTCCCTGGTCTTTTATGGTCTCTCCCTTGGTCTCAGTCCTCCCCCACTTGCTCATTTCTGTCTGTAGTCTTCAACAAAAAAAATATAAAAAATTAAAATGTGAACTTTACAATGCACATTGAGTGATTGTGGCATCATATTGCTTTATTTTATTTCTTTTTAATTCTAAAACACAATTAAACTCATTGTGTTGGCAAGTGTCGGACATTTTGTCATTTCAGAGCAGGACTAAATATATACTGTTGGACCATAGGTAGAGTCAGCTATCACTTGGCATGTGAAATTTTAATGTTTATGAGCCTGAAAGATGATCCTAGATGATGAGATTAATTGACCTGATGGCTCCTGAAATGATATCCATTAAACATAGAAGACAGATAATCCCAGAAAGAAAGCAAATTCCTCCCTTGAGATCAATCTTCTGAAGGCTTGAAAGATCATTTTCTGAATATAGGATTAAAGAAAAAAAAAAACTGTCATTTCTGTTCTCCACCCCACGTGAACCATACTGCAAATGTTGAGAGGTGGCTTAGTGGGTTGGGTGGACTAAATCCTACTTAACATTCACGGCATATAATTCTGTACATTTGGCGATTAATTAGAATACTTATGGACTAATCACAAGTTTATCATTCTCTGCAATGCCAAAACCTAAGGTCCAGTCCTTTTGATTCACCATTTTTGCACAACAAATGTAACCAAATGTGACCTCTCAGTATCCTCACAGAACTCAGTACAGGACAACTCAGAGGTTTCTCCTTTCTATAAATGCAAAGAACACTGAGTTTTTGGAAGCCTCTGCAAACTATAGAAAGGACTAGAGTAAATTGAACTTAACAATGCTAAGAGATTGTGACATAATTAAAAACATGGTTTCAAAGCCTGGGTTTACTATTTATTAGTTGTGTGGCTTTGTGAGAAATATTTTAACTCTCTGAATTCTGATTTCCTTACCAATTAAACATGAATAAAAAATACTTCCTCAATTATACTTTCAAGAATATGGTAATTGGGAACCAGCAGTTAGCGTAATGGCTATGTCGCTGGACTCCCATGTAGTCGACCATGGTTCGCGTCCTTGACCCGGCGGTGGCTTGAAAAACTCATGCCAGGCGCGTATGCATACATGCCCAAGATCCCGAGAGGAGAACGGAGGAGAAGGGATAGCGGCGTGACCACCTCCCCTGGGGGGTGATTTCTCGCTTTCTATCTCTCTGTCTCTGTCTGCTGGCAAGCGCATGCGCTCTATAGCAAAAACCTCTCAAAAAAAAAAAAAAAGAATATGGTAATTACTGAAATAATGGAAAATGTAAAATCCTTATAGAAATGTGACTAATGGGGACCAGCAGATGGCATAATGGTTATGTCACTGGACTCCCACATAGTCAACTGCAGTTCGAGTCCAGAACCCTATGGCTTAAAACTCACTCTGGACGCATGTGGAATGTGTGCCCCAAATCCCAAGAGGAGAATGGAGAAGGGATTGTGGTGTGGCTATCCCCCCTCGGGGGGGGGATAATTTCTTGTTCTTTGTTTCTCTCAAGTGAGCACACACAAACTACAGCAAAAATTTTTCAAAAATTAAAAAAGAAAGAAAAGAAATGTAACTAATATACTCTACATGCTGTATATAGAGAATGACATGACACAGAGTCATTTTTATGAGTCTTATACACAAAGAGACAATATCTATTATCTTTGTTTCTTTAATGTCTAATTGTTCTCCTACAGCACAAAGGGTCCAGGGACCAGCGGAGGGTGTATTGGTTATGTCTCTGGACTCCCATGCAGTAGACAATGGCTAGAGGTTATATCTGGAGGCTTTAAAGCTTGCGCCAGGCATGTGTGCCTGTGTGCCCAAATTCCCAAGAGGAGAATGGAGAAAAGGGATTACAGCATGGCCATCCCCTCTGGGGGTGATTTCTTGTTTTCTGTCTCTCTGCCACTCTTTGAGTCTCCAGCAAGCACACACACTTTAATAAAATAATAATAATAATCAAACAATAACAAAAGTTCTCTAAAAAAAAGAGGATCTGTGCCTGCTCTAAAACAGACTTTGACAGCAGTTAAATATCAGCAAGTACAAAGTAAAATTTTCTTGAAATTTCTTGAGAGTCATTTATTAAAAATTGAGTGAATAGTATATGCCAGGTATTTAAGTAATTGCTTATAAGACAAATATAAACAAGATTTTACTACTAATTGCTGCAGCACCTAAATTAGATTCCATTCAGATTGTTAAGGAGATGAAAAGGTAGAGATGGATGTTAGAAGGAGATTATGACTCTTTGTAGTGTGAATGTTCAATTTAGAGCTTATGTCATGTGAGTGGGATGTGTAGAGACAGCTGTTAGAAGGACAGTGTATACACAGAACTGGATAGAAGGGCACAGAGATATATTGGGAAGGGATTCCAGATAGCTTACTGTGCAGTGTTACTTACCACAGTTACATTCCTACGAGCTAGAACAGAGTTCAGCTCGAGTTGAGTGGATTTCAAAATGCAAGAGTAGGGTCAATAGGTGGTGGTCATACTCCCTCATGGCCAACCATGACTTGAACCCCAGACCTGGTGGCTCAAAAATTACACAGGTGCATGTGCATGTGTGCCCAGAATATCAAGAGAAAAGAATGAAGAAGGGATTGTGGCATGACCATTACCTCAGGTAATAATTTCTCACTTTCTCTCTCTCTCTCTCTCTCTCTCTCTCTTTCCC
>NW_006159719.1:568682-589597 GCF_000334495.1 Tupaia belangeri chinensis
AAAAAAAAAGAAAGAGAAAAGAAAGCAAGATTATGTAAGAAGGCATCATAGAGTGAAACTTTCTGCATACTGAGGGTTTAGATTATTTTCTTGAATTACATAGGGAGTATTGGAATTTTTTTAATCAAAATTGTTTTTGAGAAAGAAAATTAGAAAGACTGAGTTTTGTAAAATGAAATGTAACAGAGAAGACTAGTTAATATATTTCATGGTAATCCATGTAAAAAAGGACAAAAGCTGCTTAAAAGATATAGGAGAAAGAGAAAAGAAAGCTCCATCAGCCTTGGAAAGACATTCTCTGCTACATTAGACATTGACATGTTTTCTGATTTGATGTAGGAGGTAATGGAGAAGAAGGCTCTGAATTTTTTATGTCAGAGGACATAGTGACAGCATTCATTTAAATACAAATTACAAAATGAGAACTAGGTTTTTAGGGGAATAAAAAATTACTTTTTCGTGTCACAATTTTTAACCTGTTTTAATGGCAAACAATATTTTCCAGAAAGAGTTTTAATATAACCTTTTTCTTGTGATGGTTAATTTTATGTCAACTTGACTGGGCTAAAGGATGCCGAGGTAGCTGGTAAATTTTTTTTCTGAGTGTGCCTGAGAGTGTATTTCTATTAAAAGTAAGCATTTGAATCAGGAGATTTAGTAAAGAAGAAAACCTCGCCAATGCAGGCAATGTAGGTGGACAGTTCTCGATCCACAATGGGTCCAAGTAGAGCGAAAAGGTGGAAGAAGGGGCCTATTCTCTCGTTTGGGGGCCTCAAATGTGGGGGTGACTACCCACAATGTTTACCAATTCAAAAAAACATGGTCAGAGGTCCAGCAGAGAAAGACATGAGTTTGCATACTACGAAAGTTCCACTGACGGCCAAGTGGAGAATAGTCCATACCCTCAGGGAATACAGGCTGTTTTTATATGCCAAGAACAGAGCATGCATAATAAACTAAAGACATACATTGTTTAGGGATTGCAATACCAGATCAACTTATTAATAAACAGAATCAGCAAGGCATGTCTGGGTTAGCGTCTGGGATTTAGTGTCTCTCGTCTTGTGGTGTTAGTTGTGGGAGAATTGTGAGACGTACTTATTAATGAACAGAATCAGCAAGGTATCTGGGTTAGCGTCTGGGATTTAGTGTCTCTCGTCTTGTGGTGTTAGTTGTGGGAGAATTGTGAGACGTAACTCTGGAATGGCTCTGCCACAGACCAGTTCCATGAGATAAGGGAAAAGTCTTGAGGGGCTCCCAAGATCCACCTGGGTTAGCAGCCAGATCTTAGCGGAGTTAAGGCAAAGAGGGAGTGGGGAGGAGGGCTCAGTGTATGAAGTTGACTCTCACTTATCTTCTTAATTTGGGTCATTCATCTCCTCCTAATAGGCTGGTGTATCTCCAGCTTATTGGTTCTGTTTTTATGGACATTGCTAATACAGTTTTTGTATAGGAGAGACAATAAAGACTTATTCTGGCTTAAAGGTTGAGAAGTCTTAAGGCCCAGAAGATAACTGAACAATTGGTGGTAGATGAGATAACCCAGAGGTAGGAGGGTCTTGGGCTCCTGGGAAGAGCCAAGATTTATACAGTAGATTTACAAAGCAGACACTCAGGCAGAAAAGGCAGGTAGGAAGACAAAGCTGTTTTTGCAGTCCTGTTCAGCCATTAAAATCTTTCTATGTCGCATTGATTATGTTCTGTTATTCTATTTTTATTTTATCAATAATGCAAAATTTTCATTCTAAACTTAAGATTGGTTATTTGCATCTATACTATAACTAAAGGTTAGGAATGATCCTAGCTAAAGTGATTAACATTATTATTTTTTTGTAATTATTTTTTAATCAAAATAATCAGTGAAGTGGCATATAAATAAAAATAACTATTATTTTTAAGTAATACAGTATTCTTTTAAACAGTTATTCACTTGCACACATACACTAACCAGGAAACAATGTGTTAAAATTGAAATGACAATATGATTATTTTATGTAGTATGCTCTCAGGTTTTGAAGGAAGCAAAAAGATAACATTAATACAGTTTTTGTATAGGAGAGACAATAAAGACTTATTCTGGCTTAAAGGTTGAGAAGTCTTAAGGCCCAGAAGATAACTGAACAATTGGTGGTAGATGAGATAACCCAGAGGTAGGAGGGTCTTGGGCTCCTGGGAAGAGCCAAGATTTATACAGTAGATTTACAAAGCAGACACTCAGGCAGAAAAGGCAGGTAGGAAGACAAAGCTGTTTTTGCAGTCCTGTTCAGCCATTAAAATCTTTCTATGTCGCATTGATTATGTTCTGTTATTCTATTTTTATTTTATCAATAATGCAAAATTTTCATTCTAAACTTAAGATTGGTTATTTGCATCTATACTATAACTAAAGGTTAGGAATGATCCTAGCTAAAGTGATTAACATTATTATTTTTTTTGTAATTATTTTTTAATCAAAATAATCAGAGAAGTGGCATATAAATAAAAATAACTATTATTTTTAAGTAATACAGTATTCTTTTAAACAGTTATTCACTTGCACACATACACTAACCAGGAAACAATGTGTTAAAATTGAAATGACAATATGATTATTTTATGTAGTATGCTCTCAGGTTTTGAAGGAAGCAAAAAGATAACATCTGTGCTCAATAAGCATTTCCATAAACCATCTAGTAAGTGCCAAAATGCTTATATAGCAATGTGAGAAATCAAGGTTATTTACTTCCTTGCTAATTCTTTGTTATGCATGCCTCTTCCTCTCAGCTCCACACATTTTTTTTTCTTGCATGCTTTGCCAGCTCTTTCAGTCCCAGATTGAAGATTGTCAGTTCCTAAATACCCTCATAATTCAACTTCTATTAATTTGGTAACTATATGAATGCTTTCAACGTCAAATAACAGAAAACCGCAGTAAAATGGTCTTTCTTTTATTATAAACTTTATTATCTATTACATAAGAAGCAATCTGGCGATTTCATATTTGGCAAATTCATTCTCAACATTGTAACCAAGAGCACATGCTTTTTCTCCACATCATTCTCACATATTGGTAAGATCCTTAGCAGATTAGAAGGAGATATCCAAGCAGTTCATCTTACCTGGTGGAACAGGTGTCTCCCCAGTTCAGGCATCACAAGAAGAGTGCAATTCTTATTTCTTCTTTGAATAAGTGCTAAGTTCTTTTTGAAAAGATAAGATAACTTCCCTCAAAGTCCACTGGTCAGAATGGGATTATATGCTTATTACTAAAATAATTACTAGAAAGGAAGCTGCCATTGGTAGGATTGGCTGAGGTATGTCAATATGTGCCTCTTAGGGCTAGAGGCAGACCTAAGAAACACACAAATGCTAACATTTCAATGGAGCAGGAACAAGAAGAGGAGGAGGATGCTCTGGAACTCAAATCAGCATTGTCTGCCATTACTTCTTATTTCTTTTCTTCTTTGTGCATAGAATGGAGCAGCTAAAATTTTCCCTCCCCTTCTAAACTTTCACCCTTCTGAGATTAGAACAAATTCATGTAAAATTATGCTGTGTTAGTCATAAAATCCACACGTTATTTCTTTCAGATGCAAAGTTTTAAATATGAAGTTCATCCAATTTAGACTTTAATGATTATAAAATTTCTAATTTCCTAAAGATTGTCAGGCATTGCTAGAGAGCATGCATACTCACCAGAGAGACAGAAAGTGAGACATTATCTGCTGGGGGGGATGGCCTTGTCACAGTTCCTTCTCTTTCAGTCTCCTCAGGGCTTTTGGGCATGCGTGCACATGCGTCTGACATGTTTTAAACTGTTGAGTCTGGAACTCAAACTGTGGTTGACTTCATGGGAGTCCAGAGATGTAACCCTTATGCCATCTGCTGTTCCCAAGAACTTTACATTTTTTTCCATACATTTTACTGATTCACAAAATACCTTAAACTAAAAATATAGACAAAGATAGAATCTAGTGACAAGTGCATTGTAATTTTCTTCTGAAGCATTTTTTAAAATTAATTAATATACATTCATTCCCTGAGAATTGTCATATCATAAAAAATGTAATTTCCCATCCAGAATATACTGCACAGTGGTTTAATCATACATACATTATTGTCAATAATTTTCTATTTCTAGTTTCATATGTGTGTGTGTGTGTGTATACATATATAATTTTATCTCTATTTCTCACCCTCTGCCATTTCTCACCTCCTCTTTAAGAACACTGTTTCCAGCCCAGTTATTAATAATTTTTTCAGATAACTTTTTCAGCAAAATGTAAGATCTAAGGCTATTAGGAAATGTCCACCATGCCTAATTATTGAACTTTGGATTGAATAACTTGCCAAATAGGGAAATCATCATAAAGTCAACCATTCGCTTGCGTGTTTTGAAAAGCTTGCTTTGTAACTTCTCTATTGGTGAGCCCATAGTAAATGATACTACAGCATACATTTCAATACATGATTTTGCTTCTTAATACAGAAGTGCTTAAATTTTATATACTTTTGAGTATCCATTACCAAGATAAAGTGAAAATATCCCACTTATATAATAAATAAGACACTTTTACCCTGTCATGTACCTTGTAAATGTCATGAAATTTTGCTAGTACTGCTATTGAGTGTGAAAACATTTATTAATACATTTATCCATGTTGTAATTACTAGGTTACAAATCATTGTTATAGAACGCAAAGCTACATAAACAACATTCTAGAATTGCTACATACTTAATGGGGAGACACAATAATAATATAAAGCCATCTTTCTTTTCTGACATAATGAAGTCCTACAGAGTTGAACTTCTTTGTTTTTTATAGTCTTGACATGCACTACCTCCCTGAAATACTGCCACATAGAACCTGTCCCTGAGGTTGAGATGCAATAACTTTTCCACCATCAGTAGTATTGCATAGGGTATTCCCTATACATAAAAAAATGCGTATCTTGGGACCAGCAGATGCCTTAATGATTAGGTTGCTGGACTCCCATGTAGTTAACTGCAGTTTGAGTGCTGGATGGGTGGCTTGAAACTCACTCCAGGTGTGTGTGTGTGCATGCCCAGAACCCTGAGAAGAGAATGGTGAAGAAGGGATTGCCACACGGTTGCTCCTTCTGGAGGGATTTCTCGCTTTCTTTTTCTCTCTCTTTGTCTCTCCAGTGAACACATGTGCCCTATAGCAAAAATCTCTCTAGAAACTCACACCACCCAGATCAGCATCTCCTTGTGAACCTTACATTCAGAATCAAACGCCGTACTTCCATGACTCCCATAGAACTCCCTGCCACTTCCTCCTACATGCCTGATCCCACCTTACCTTCAAGGCCTTCTATGACTCCACCTCTCATGGTAGTGTTTTTACTATTGCATGTTTTGTGAGATCAAATTAATTTATTCAGTACAGAAATGTTCCATATTAAATTTACTTTTTCTAGGCTCTGAACAATGTATTTTTTCTTCCAAGTCTCTCAACTATGACCATATCTTTCTTTAACATCTCAGTACTTAAGTCTCTTGAGTTTTTTACATTTTCACAAGTATCCAACCCCTACCTAGCTTCACGTTTTCCCATATATGTCAAATATTTCATGATTTCAAATTTATATCAGCCTTGGATTTGGATCTGTAGCTCACTAGAACAATTAATCTTTCCATCATCTTGGGAACAAAAATCACATTACTGAATCAATTCAATCATTCACTTCCTTCCTGCTTATACCTTGGATACTAATTTTTACTGAAAAGTCATATAATATTATTAACTCATAATTTCTAATTCTAACTGAGGCCTCAAGAAGTCCCTTAAAATTATTGTCCCTTTCATGGTTAGGATAGTTCATTTGAAAAAACTGCTGCATCCTGAGAAGAAAGGAGAATATTAGTGAATATTAGCCCCTTTTGAGGATGTAAGGGATGTCTGAATGGTGCCACGTATTATACTTCATTATATGTTTCAGTCTTGGAGCTGGATGTTGGTGTAGTGGTAAAATAATAATTTTCTTTTCTTTTCTTTTCTTTTTTTGGAGAGGTTTTTTTGCTATAGGGCGCATGCACTTACCAGACAGACAGAGAGAGACAGAGAGACAGAAAGCGAGAAATCACTCCCCAGAGGGGATGGCCACACCACAAACCTTTCTCCTCCGTTTTCCTCTTGGATCTTGGGCATGCACGCACACGTACCTACCATGAGTTTGTTAGCCACCAGATCTGGGACGTGAACCACGGTCGACTACATGGGACTCCAGCGACATAGTCAGCTAATTGCTGGTCCCAAAATATCATATTTTTTGAGGCCCCCTCACAAGGGCAAGTTCAGGGTTCACATCACTGTGTATACCAGGCATAGGTATGCCCGTATTCTCAGGCTGGCTAAAGCTGGAGGTGGATCATGGCATAAAGATCCCATCTCTCTCTGTCTCTTTCCCGTTCATAGAATAAATTAAAGAAAAAAAAAAAACTTCTTTTTAAAAAGAGATTTTTGCTATGGTGTGTGTGAGATTGCCAGAAAAATGACACAGAGAGAATGAGAGAGAGAGAGAAAGAGAAAGAGAGAAAGAGAGAGAGAGAGAAAGCAATACTTCATTCCCCAGGGAGAATGGCCACACCGCATTCTCATTTCCTCCATTCTCCTCTCTGGATTTTGGGCATGCATGCACACACACTAGGCATGAGTTTTAATCTGCTTGGTCTGAGACTCGAACTGCTGTCGATTAAGTAGGAGTCCAGCAATGTAACCATTATGCCCCCCTCCAAAAAAAAAAATCTTAAACAGCATTTCTAGTCTTTTTTTTGTTTGTTTTGGAAAACTGCATGAATACTGGATGATGACTAAGGAATCCAAGCTCAACCAAAAGGCCCTTGACTTGACAAAAGAGTTTTTTTCTATCTTGTTTAAGAAGGAGTATCTGAAAATGGCTTATTCATATGGAATATAAAATATTCTTTCTCAGTGAGAGCAAAGTTCTCTGAAGCATACTTCCATTGAAGTTACCTGGGGACTTTGAGCACTTGGTAAAGGCAGGCAGAGTCACAGTCTTTCAGTGGCAATCAGCAGTAGTCAGCAGAAGGCTGAGTTATCATATATACAGTGTGGACAGGTAGAAATATGTATCGATCTCAGGGTCCCTCCTAAGTGGTCAGTCTCAGATTCTTGAGAAGTTAGACCACATCACCCACTTTAATAGGAGTGACAGCTGAAAGCAAGGGGAATGGAGAATAGAGGAGGTAAATGATGATTCCTCTCAGTATATCTGATAACAAACCTATATCCTTCAACCCTGTATCCCATGGCCAAGGAAGAGTTACTCCCCAAACCGCATGGAGAAGCAGACTAGAATGTTCTTAGGAAAGGAGTGTGATGTGTATATACATATACTACTCCGATTCCTCTTCTAGAAAAGACTCCTAGCCAGACCATAAAGGGTTTAGGAAACTGAGTCTATACTACTGCTTTTGTAAGATTTCCCTCAATTTTTTAACCAAAGTAACATTAATCTCAGGTTAGTCTTCAGCCAATAGTTGAGCAAGGGAATTGTATCAGAGCTTCCTCTTGATCTATTATCTTTGTCAGGTTTGCAGCATGAAGTGTTGTTGATTATCTTTTCCAGCATTGTCTTCCTTTCCCAGTAGTGACATCCAAGTGGTTCTTTTTTATATTCCTAGCTCCCATATTGGCATATGATTCACAGAGAAACTAACAAGCATGACTTCTTATCCTATCAAAGATCCCTTCATGTCCTCTTCAAACAGTATAGTAAATAAGAATGGATTATAAGCTACCCCAAACCTTAATGACTTAAAAAAACAACATTTATCTTGCTCATGAATCTGTCTGGCAGGACAGGATTTGATGGGGACAGTTCATTTTTACCCCACTCCAAATTAGGTTATGTGTAATGAAGACTTATGGACAGAATACTCCAGAAGTTTGCTTACAGGTCTGGTGCTTGGTCTGAAAGTCTTGAATTTGTGAGAGAAGGGTTATGGTAACTCAGAGATTTGTCTTTCTTTCTGGTAACTTCAAGTAACATTTCAGCACTGTGTTTCAATTTAGTTGGAATTTTACATAAAGATTTAGGTCTCAAAATGAGCAAGCAATTGCAAGACAGAGAGAGAGAGAGGCAGATCACCTCAGCCAGCAAGCATTTATGTTATCTTTTTTTCCTACCTAACATCTTACATAAAAGAGTATCATTTCTGCTATTATCAAAAAGTCAACTTGGTGTCAAAGAAAAGGAATAGGAACTTCATGTCTAAGGGAGATGTTTCTACATCTCTTCCAGAGCACAGCAGGATTGTTTGTGCGTAACTATCAGTGGAAAATTCTTTCAACTTCACCAATGAAAAAAGAAGCATTCCATATATATTATTTTTTTAAGTCTACATCAGTGAAGCAAACCAGGTTACGAAGGAAAGACATTGTATGTCTCCACTTTATGTATATATACCAACTGTCTGCACTCTATGGCTGAAACGGAAAGACTAGAGATATAGAAACATAGAAAATGGTTACAGATACTCGATACAGTGTGGAAAGAGAGTGGGAGAAGGAGGAGAATCTAAGGAAAGGTATTAATGAGAAAAATGAGAGACAAGGCATTTATGGGTCAAAGAAATGGGTTATTATCTGTTGATGATGGCATGTATAATATCCCTAACTGGGCTGGTGAGAAATATATTCATGTTGGAACATTCCCCTTCCAAGCTAAGTGATAGATGTTATTGAATGTATAAAAGAAATTAAAATAAAATACATATTTTTAAAAATGTCTACACCTTTTTTTTGTTGTTCTTCCCTCTTTCTTTCATGTGATAGGAGAGATAGACAATGTGCACCTCCTAAGACCAGCTCATTTTCTTTGTTCCAGATCTTATTCTTTCTAAACGTTTTGGTGATTCTGTTTCTGTAATTTATCTCTTTATGTGTCTAGTCCATATATTGGAAATCTTGTTTTCTAATGGGATCATCCCATCCAAATTAAAAAAAAAAAAAGGAAAAGAAAAGAAAAACAAACAAACCCAAAGAATCACATCTCTCTCTCTTAAAAGCAAAATAGATACATGTAATATTAAATTGTTATGACCCTAGATACCCTTCTTCTTTTCTAACTTTTTTCTTACTCTTTACAGATAAATTTCAAGATTCTGCTTACCCTAAGAATGTATTTCCACAGCATCTGCATTTTAGCATTTTTAGAATTCTATTTGCACCATTCCCATTAAATCCGTCTTCCCTCCCTTAGATGAACACAACTTTCAGCTCTGTGAGCAGCAGTTGAGCTTCTGTATAAGGAGCCAGATCCCACATTGTCAATCATGATTTGATTTCCAGCCCCAGTAACTTGAAAAACAGATCCCACCCACGTGCATGCATGCCCAAAGTTCCAGCAGAGAAATGGTACTCCAAGATGCAGTGTGACCACGCCCCTTCAGGGGATGCTTTCTGTCTCTGGTGAGCACATATGACCTCTCACAATATGGAAAAAAAAAAAAAAGGAATAAAAAGTAAGATTAATACAAATTCCTTGAAGTTAAATTCAACACCAATTTTGCTAATGAGTGCATTTGTTTTCCCTTTGGTTTTTGATTCTTTTGACTTCTTCAAGGAATTTCTTTCTCTGGAGATTTTCTTACTTTTTTCTTTACTCTGTTACTGCTTGTTTATATGCCCATTCTCTTTCTAAAATGGCAATCTTACATGATTATATTCTTCATATATTTTCTCCAGTTCCTGTTTTTTTCCTCAATTTAGACTCTCCCTCAACAATTTCAAACCCTTTAATGTTTTCATTTGCTGTGTATAATCTGAGTGACTCCAACAACTGTATTCCCAGCCTAGATTGCTACTGAATTTTGTTTCCCAAGAAGTCTTTCTCTTCTTCCATTGTGTCTTTATCCAAGTCTACTATCATGCTTCTCATAAACTAAAACTAACAAAGCTAACATTACAGATGTGTTCTTTCTCATGTAACTGTATCATGTACTCCTATCTTGGATAATTTCCATTTTTTCCCTAAATATCCCTGTTTTGAATGACTCCAGTCTCCATTTGGAAATACTTATTAGCCCAAAGATTATTAGATCTATACCAATTCTATAGCATATGGCTCGATTCAAAAGATGAGTTCTCTATTAACCCGATTCTGGTTCAGAATTTTCAACTAAAGCCATAGAAAGTAAAGCTTTTAAGTTATCAGAAATAATACTTATTTTTTGAATGAAAGAGTGAGTGGTTTGAATACTATATAGTATGCTGAAATTTATATAAATTATCATTTATATGTATGAGAAGACATCAAAAGGTCATGGGAAATGGAATTAAAATATGGATTTACTGGGGTGAAATTTTTTTTTCTTTTTTTTTGGAGAGGTTTTGCTATATGGCACGTGCGCTCGCCACAGACAGACAGAGAGAGACAGAGAAACAGAAAGCTAGAAATCTCCCCCCCCCCAGGGGAATGGCCACGCCGCAATCCCTTCTCCTCCATTCTCCTTTCGGGATCGTGGGCATGCACACACACGCGCCCGATGTGAGTTTAAGCCACTGAGTCTGGGACTCGAACCGCGGTTGACTACGTGGGAGTCCAGCGACATAGCCATTACGCTAACTGCTGGTCCCTGGGGTGGAAATTTTTGAAATCTATACATAGTTAGTTTATTATCCACATTTTCTCTGAACTGTCTGAGGATCTTTTGTACAATCCCTGACAATTTTCCCAGTAGATTTTTTTTGAGAAAGATTTTTGCTATAGGGCATGTGTTCTTGCCAGAGGCATGGTGAGAGACAGAAAGAGAGATAATCTGAGAACAACCCCCACCAGTGAGAATGGCCACATTGCAATCCCATCCCCTTCATTCTCCTCTTGGGATTTTGGACTCCTATTCATCCATGTCCAGCATCACTTTCTGGGACTCAAGCTGTCATTGACCATGTGGCAGTCCAGCACCTTATCAACTATGCCACCCATTCGTTGTCCACCCCCCAAATTAGTTTTTGATGTCCCAAGTGCGTTCACATGCACTGACATTTCCAGTCAGTTATTATTTATCATCATTCTCTCTCTCTCTTTTTTTCCTTTTATTTTTTTTTGGAGAGGTTTTTGCTATAGGGCGCGTGTGCTCGCCAGACAGACAGAGACAGACAGAGAGACAGAAAGCAAAAAATACCCCCCCAGTGGGGATGGCCACGCCGCAATCCCTTCTCCTCCATTCTCCTCTCGAGATCTTGGGCACGCATGCACACGTGCCCAGCGTGAGTTTTAAGCCACCGGGTCCGGGACACGAACTGTGGTTGACTACGTGGGAGTCCAGCAACATAGTCATTAAGCTAACTGCTGGTTCCCATCATTCTCTCTCTTGAGTTCATTAGATATTACCATCTCCTTTCAGACTCCCAAACAGAATAAAGATGACTACCAAACATTGCTGTTTGTATGTTCAGTATTTCCAATTACATTGGTGGTTTTAGAAATGTATTTTGGATGACATTAAACACAGCCTAGCGCATAGGGAGGGAAATATTTGCAGATATGACTGAAATTTTATCTGAGTTCTTTTATTAACAAGGAATTCCCTCTAGTAATCTGTAATCTAGTAACAAGCTTTCTTTAAGGGTGGAGAAGTAGGTTTTATCTGAGTTCTTTTATTAACAAGGAATTCCCTCTAGTAATCCTGGTACATAACAAGCTTTCTTTAAGGGTGGAGAAGTAGGTCAAATAGGAGGTATAGTGGTAACATAACAGTTTTCAGGGCTTACCCAAGTGGAAGTGTCCTAGTTTGGTGTCCAGAGACATCCCTGAACACACAGGCACACTTATTTTTTTGACTAGGACAGGCTGAAGCTAAAGGTAGATTATACTGAAGAGCTTACTGACGGTGTCTTTCTCTCTGAATAAAGAGGGAAATAAACCTTCAAAATAAAAAAGAATAGATAAATAGATCTCATAGGCTTTTAGGTTTCTACAAACTAATTCTTCAGGTACACTTACGGGAAAACTGAAACATGAGGCAAATAAGTCCTAGAGAGCTTGGTGTATTCCCTTCTCTGTGGGCCTGTTCCTTATCATATGACTCCATTTCTTCATTACTTCTTTCTCTTTTCTATGTATGTTGTATTCATATTTTCCCTACTCATAGTTTCTACTTTTTTATTTCTCTCTTTGGAATCAATTGTTTTTGTTTTTGTTTTTCCAAAATTTGGTTTGTTCCAAATGTCCTTCCTTGATTATGGTTTTATGGTTCATGTGTCTAAGAGAAATAATCTTATTAGATTAACAAACCATAACTATAGCATACCTGTACAGTACATATAGTACATGTAAGAGTGGACCATTTAGTAGGAGCATTGTTGCTTTCATTACCATGGTCATTCAGTAGGGGAGGAAGTTGAAGCTGAGACTTCATTTTAGTTCAAGCTCAAAAGATTAAGTGAAAGAGACAGAATTTGGACCCAGGTTCTTGCCACCATCTCCACGCATGACCTTATGTATTTAATTTTCTTCTACATTTCTTCCTTTCAGGAGACCAGCATTGGCCAGTTCAGGTGGGGTGCCATACTACAAATTATGATTGTTCAAATTTAAGTTTATGAAGCAGATTATTTCCTTCAAAATAATATCCTTCAAAAATAATTTTCTTTCAAAGACATTGTGATTGTTAAGTCAAGAAAAAACAGATGTATTATAGTGCAATTTTAGATGATACATTAAACTTTTTAATCATTCTTCAGAAATATAATAAAATTTATTCAATTTATCTAGGTAAAAAAAATGGAGGTAAGATACTTATCTTCAAGGTTCTAACCTTCATCGTTCTATGAGAACAGAGCAAATTTTATAGACACAAAAATGGAAAACTTTTGTCTATAAATAAACAATTCAAAGACTGGGCCATTTCTGTTGGAGCTAATGAAGAATGACATTTACAGAAAATACTGTTCAAGTAAAAATAACTGCTCGTTTTAAAACTTGCCTTAGATTTAAGCTGGCTGTTCCTATGCACTGAAAAGCTTCTGCTGGTTAAAATAGTGAATCGTGTTTTCCATTTCTAATAGCTAGTCATTTCTTGTAGTCTAAGGTTGAGTTTTTTCAGCTTCTAATTGTTATTTATGAAGTTGTCAGAGGTGTTAATAAGCACACATTAATAAAACTCCTGTCTGAAACGGAATACTTCGTAGACTAGCGGTTGAGTAGCAGCAAACACATTCAACTGGACTAAGTTAAAAAATATGCCTGAGTTCCTTCCCTCAATTAGGAATACAGAACACCCAAGGCTTAAGGTGGGATTACAAAATTTATACTCCTATGCCAAGACCAACTCTAATTCAGGATCCAGATCTTTGCTAAAGTATGACACGTTGTGGAAAAGGAACATGTGCAGACTGCGTGAGGAGCTACTCAGGGGTTAATGTTCTTTTTGCTGTTGTTACACTAGCAGCATGAATTGTTTCATTTCTCCCACGTATGTGTCTTAGTTTCAATCAGAAGTTGTGTGTTTGTGACCTATAGAGGTGTATATATCGGTGTGCCTCATGGATTCTTTAATAAATTGTTATGTTGTAGAAAATGAGTATTTGGGCCACACATCTCGCAGTGAGCAATTCCTAGAATCCTGGTTCACTGACCACATGGTGTATGGTGGATGGGAAGGATCTGACACATCACAGACGCCATTATGATCTGAGACATCAGCATGTTGCTGTCTGGGGGTCGGCTTGTCTGCTGGATGTTATGAGCTGATCTCCTGCAATGTAGCCAGAAACCCAGTCTTCATTTCCTGGTGTCTCTGCCTCTTGATAACTGATACACTCTCACTAATGATTTGCCTGTGTTTGGCTCTTCACCCATACGTTTGAATTCTAACAGATCAAGTTATACTGGAACAAGATTCCACCAAGGCTTAAAAATAGATCATGAACCAACTTTTTGGTATTTTTTAGAGTTGCTCATTCTATTTTGGGTGTGGTGGCACCTGTCCTATGGCAAAAACCAATGGGTTTATTAATCTGACCTCGCCATTCTAATATCCTCTTGAAGGGATATTAGAATCCATAGATGAAGAATTTTAGGAGATTTTTTTAAAAGGATAATAAATTTTTAACTAGTATTATAATACAAAATCAATTGATGAATGAATGAAAAGGAGAAGGAAGATAACAAAGAAATTAGACTTAAGTGGAAGAAATGTGAAGGAGAGACCAGGACAGGTGTTAGAAAAGGGATATTTGTCCAAACAATATCAAGAATTTGGCAGAAAAAGAACAAAATCCTAGCTATTAGTCATTCTTTCCTGGTAGGAATGAAAATAGGACTGGTGTTTAAGAAAAAGTCAATATCTCAAACCAGAAAAAGAAAATGGCATAAACTACTTATGTGAATTAATGAACATTATTTGTACCCAAATGAAAGAAAAATGAAATGAAGCAATCTCTCTACTACACTAAAACATACTACCAGAGTTTCCTATGAATATTTATCATACTATATACATAGATAATATTCAATTACAAATGACATTTGAAGTTATAAACATATTCAATTACGGCAAGTAAATTGCCTAGATTTAGTTCAACACACATGATTTTCTTAATTAGAGAGTTTTTATGCCCAGTAATATTTTAATTATCTTTGGTACAATTTGGAAACTTTAAAAACAGATTGCACTTTTGAGAACACTTTAGCAGACAAATTTGATTTTTTATTTGGATTTTAAAGGAGCATGTGGACTGAAGCCCCTTAAAAGAAACATAAAATTTAAGAGTCTGAATCTTGCTGTGCTTAAATTAAAGCTACCTGGTTTCAGCATCACAGGATGATGACTGAAAGAGACTCTGAGAGAGAATCTTGCACACTCGCATTGAGCATTTTATTCCAGTTAGAAGAAAGGTATTTTCTAAGTTTACATTTCAGATAGAAACAAATATGGAAAGTAGATGAAATGCAGTATAGTCTATAAAATATATTTCATTTTCTCATTAAAGAAAAAGAAACAGATTTACTATTTTACCCAGGCCATTATACATGAGATCATCAAGGTATTACACAAAGTTTTAAAATCCTATTTTTACACACAAAAATTTTTAATATTCTAAGGTACAATAATTATTATTTAATCAAGAGAACATACATAAATAATTTAGGTGAGCCATACAAAATGGCAGAGTCGTCTGTGTCTTCTACATAAATGGCAGTTTCATGTTACTTAACATTGCATATATTCGGTTTAAAGGATAATGTGATGAATACCTACTTCCCACTCCTCTACTAAAAAAAAAAAAAAAAAGAAAGAAAGATCAAGGGGATCAAGGGGACCAGCAGTTAGCGTAATGACTAGGTCACTGTATTCCCATGTAGTCGACCATGGTTTGCATCCCGGACTCGGACGCTTAAAACTCACGCCGGGCATGTGTGCGTGCATGCCCAAGATCCCGAGAGGAGAATGAAGGAGAAAGGATTGCGACATGGCCATCCCTCCTGGAGGGTGATTTCTTGCTTTCTGTCTCTTTGTCTCTCTCTGCCTTTCTGGCTAGCGCACGCGCCCTATAGCAAAAAACTTCTCCTCCCCCCCCAAAAAAAAAAGAAAAAGAAAAGAAAAAAAAAAAAAAGGAAAAAGATAAAGGAGCCAATCAGATGGTGTGGTAGTTAATGAGACTGCATCCTATGTGACCCACTGGCTGACTATAGGTACGAGTTTCAGACCTGGCAGCTTGAAAAACTCCAGGAGCATGTATATGAATGCCAAAATCCCAAGACAAGAGGGAAGTAGAGAGGACTGTGGCATGGTCATCCCCGCACCCAAGGTTTTTATTTTGTTTTGTTTTGGTTTTTTTTTTGTTCGTTTTTCTCTCTCTCTATCTATCTATCTATTGAGTGACTGTACCTCACAGAAAATTTGAAAAAAAAAAAAAAGAAAGAAGGAAAGAAAAAGAAAAACAAAGAAAAGAAAGAGAAGAAAGAAAGAAGAGAAAAAGAGGAAGGAAGGAAGGAAGGAAGGAAGGAAGGAAGGAAGGAAGCAAGGAAGGGTTTTAAGCCACCGGGTCCGAGACACGAACTGCGGCTGACTACGTGGGAGTCCAGCAACATAGTCATTAAGCTAACTGCTGGTTCCCATCATTCTCTCTCTTGAGTTCATTAGATATTACCATCTCCTTTCAGACTCCCAAACAGAATAAAGATGACTACCAAACATTGCTGTTTGTATGTTCAGTATTTCCAATTACATTGGTGGTTTTAGAAATGTATTTTGGATGACATTAAACACAGCCTAGCGCATAGGGAGGGAAATATTTGCAGATATGACTGAAATTTTATCTGAGTTCTTTTATTAACAAGGAATTCCCTCTAGTAATCCTGGTACATAACAAGCTTTCTTTAAGGGTGGAGAAGTAGGTCAAATAGGAGGTATAGTGGTAACATAACAGTTTTCAGGGCTTACCCAAGTGGAAGTGTCCTAGTTTGGTGTCCAGAGACATCCCTGAACACACAGGCACACTTATTTTTTTGACTAGGACAGGCTGAAGCTAAAGGTAGATTATACTGAAGAGCTTACTGACGGTGTCTTTCTCTCTGAATAAAGAGGGAAATAAACCTTCAAAATAAAAAAGAATAGATAAATAGATCTCATAGGCTTTTAGGTTTCTACAAACTAATTCTTCAGGTACACTTACGGGAAAACTGAAACATGAGGCAAATAAGTCCTAGAGAGCTTGGTGTATTCCCTTCTCTGTGGGCCTGTTCCTTATCATATGACTCCATTTCTTCATTACTTCTTTCTCTTTTCTATGTATGTTGTATTCATATTTTCCCTACTCATAGTTTCTACTTTTTTATTTCTCTCTTTGGAATCAATTGTTTTTGTTTTTGTTTTTCCAAAATTTGGTTTGTTCCAAATGTCCTTCCTTGATTATGGTTTTATGGTTCATGTGTCTAAGAGAAATAATCTTATTAGATTAACAAACCATAACTATAGCATACCTGTACAGTACATATAGTACATGTAAGAGTGGACCATTTAGTAGGAGCATTGTTGCTTTCATTACCATGGTCATTCAGTAGGGGAGGAAGTTGAAGCTGAGACTTCATTTTAGTTCAAGCTCAAAAGATTAAGTGAAAGAGACAGAATTTGGACCCAGGTTCTTGCCACCATCTCCACGCATGACCTTATGTATTTAATTTTCTTCTACATTTCTTCCTTTCAGGAGACCAGCATTGGCCAGTTCAGGTGGGGTGCCATACTACAAATTATGATTGTTCAAATTTAAGTTTATGAAGCAGATTATTTCCTTCAAAATAATATCCTTCAAAAATAATTTTCTTTCAAAGACATTGTGATTGTTAAGTCAAGAAAAAACAGATGTATTATAGTGCAATTTTAGATGATACATTAAACTTTTTAATCATTCTTCAGAAATATAATAAAATTTATTCAATTTATCTAGGTAAAAAAAATGGAGGTAAGATACTTATCTTCAAGGTTCTAACCTTCATCGTTCTATGAGAACAGAGCAAATTTTATAGACACAAAAATGGAAAACTTTTGTCTATAAATAAACAATTCAAAGACTGGGCCATTTCTGTTGGAGCTAATGAAGAATGACATTTACAGAAAATACTGTTCAAGTAAAAATAACTGCTCGTTTTAAAACTTGCCTTAGATTTAAGCTGGCTGTTCCTATGCACTGAAAAGCTTCTGCTGGTTAAAATAGTGAATCGTGTTTTCCATTTCTAATAGCTAGTCATTTCTTGTAGTCTAAGGTTGAGTTTTTTCAGCTTCTAATTGTTATTTATGAAGTTGTCAGAGGTGTTAATAAGCACACATTAATAAAACTCCTGTCTGAAACGGAATACTTCGTAGACTAGCGGTTGAGTAGCAGCAAACACATTCAACTGGACTAAGTTAAAAAATATGCCTGAGTTCCTTCCCTCAATTAGGAATACAGAACACCCAAGGCTTAAGGTGGGATTACAAAATTTATACTCCTATGCCAAGACCAACTCTAATTCAGGATCCAGATCTTTGCTAAAGTATGACACGTTGTGGAAAAGGAACATGTGCAGACTGCGTGAGGAGCTACTCAGGGGTTAATGTTCTTTTTGCTGTTGTTACACTAGCAGCATGAATTGTTTCATTTCTCCCACGTATGTGTCTTAGTTTCAATCAGAAGTTGTGTGTTTGTGACCTATAGAGGTGTATATATCGGTGTGCCTCATGGATTCTTTAATAAATTGTTATGTTGTAGAAAATGAGTATTTGGGCCACACATCTCGCAGTGAGCAATTCCTAGAATCCTGGTTCACTGACCACATGGTGTATGGTGGATGGGAAGGATCTGACACATCACAGACGCCATTATGATCTGAGACATCAGCATGTTGCTGTCTGGGGGTCGGCTTGTCTGCTGGATGTTATGAGCTGATCTCCTGCAATGTAGCCAGAAACCCAGTCTTCATTTCCTGGTGTCTCTGCCTCTTGATAACTGATACACTCTCACTAATGATTTGCCTGTGTTTGGCTCTTCACCCATACGTTTGAATTCTAACAGATCAAGTTATACTGGAACAAGATTCCACCAAGGCTTAAAAATAGATCATGAACCAACTTTTTGGTATTTTTTAGAGTTGCTCATTCTATTTTGGGTGTGGTGGCACCTGTCCTATGGCAAAAACCAATGGGTTTATTAATCTGACCTCGCCATTCTAATATCCTCTTGAAGGGATATTAGAATCCATAGATGAAGAATTTTAGGAGATTTTTTTAAAAGGATAATAAATTTTTAACTAGTATTATAATACAAAATCAATTGATGAATGAATGAAAAGGAGAAGGAAGATAACAAAGAAATTAGACTTAAGTGGAAGAAATGTGAAGGAGAGACCAGGACAGGTGTTAGAAAAGGGATATTTGTCCAAACAATATCAAGAATTTGGCAGAAAAAGAACAAAATCCTAGCTATTAGTCATTCTTTCCTGGTAGGAATGAAAATAGGACTGGTGTTTAAGAAAAAGTCAATATCTCAAACCAGAAAAAGAAAATGGCATAAACTACTTATGTGAATTAATGAACATTATTTGTACCCAAATGAAAGAAAAATGAAATGAAGCAATCTCTCTACTACACTAAAACATACTACCAGAGTTTCCTATGAATATTTATCATACTATATACATAGATAATATTCAATTACAAATGACATTTGAAGTTATAAACATATTCAATTACGGCAAGTAAATTGCCTAGATTTAGTTCAACACACATGATTTTCTTAATTAGAGAGTTTTTATGCCCAGTAATATTTTAATTATCTTTGGTACAATTTGGAAACTTTAAAAACAGATTGCACTTTTGAGAACACTTTAGCAGACAAATTTGATTTTTTATTTGGATTTTAAAGGAGCATGTGGACTGAAGCCCCTTAAAAGAAACATAAAATTTAAGAGTCTGAATCTTGCTGTGCTTAAATTAAAGCTACCTGGTTTCAGCATCACAGGATGATGACTGAAAGAGACTCTGAGAGAGAATCTTGCACACTCGCATTGAGCATTTTATTCCAGTTAGAAGAAAGGTATTTTCTAAGTTTACATTTCAGATAGAAACAAATATGGAAAGTAGATGAAATGCAGTATAGTCTATAAAATATATTTCATTTTCTCATTAAAGAAAAAGAAACAGATTTACTATTTTACCCAGGCCATTATACATGAGATCATCAAGGTATTACACAAAGTTTTAAAATCCTATTTTTACACACAAAAATTTTTAATATTCTAAGGTACAATAATTATTATTTAATCAAGAGAACATACATAAATAATTTAGGTGAGCCATACAAAATGGCAGAGTCGTCTGTGTCTTCTACATAAATGGCAGTTTCATGTTACTTAACATTGCATATATTCGGTTTAAAGGATAATGTGATGAATACCTACTTCCCACTCCTCTACTAAAAAAAAAAAAAAAAAGAAAGAAAGATCAAGGGGATCAAGGGGACCAGCAGTTAGCGTAATGACTAGGTCACTGTATTCCCATGTAGTCGACCATGGTTTGCATCCCGGACTCGGACGCTTAAAACTCACGCCGGGCATGTGTGCGTGCATGCCCAAGATCCCGAGAGGAGAATGAAGGAGAAAGGATTGCGACATGGCCATCCCTCCTGGAGGGTGATTTCTTGCTTTCTGTCTCTTTGTCTCTCTCTGCCTTTCTGGCTAGCGCACGCGCCCTATAGCAAAAAACTTCTCCTCCCCCCCCAAAAAAAAAAGAAAAAGAAAACCTCCACCCCCCCCCCCCAAAAAAAAAAAAAAAAAAAAAAAAAAAAAAAAAAAAGGAAAAAGATAAAGGAGCCAATCAGATGGTGTGGTAGTTAATGAGACTGCATCCTATGTGACCCACTGGCTGACTATAGGTACGAGTTTCAGACCTGGCAGCTTGAAAAACTCCAGGAGCATGTATATGAATGCCAAAATCCCAAGACAAGAGGGAAGTAGAGAGGACTGTGGCATGGTCATCCCCGCACCCAAGGTTTTTATTTTGTTTTGTTTTGGTTTTTTTTTTGTTCGTTTTTCTCTCTCTCTATCTATCTATCTATTGAGTGACTGTACCTCACAGAAAATTTGAAAAAAAAAAAAAGAAAGAAGGAAAGAAAAAGAAAAACAAAGAAAAGAAAGAGAAGAAAGAAAGAAGAGAAAAAGAGGAAGGAAGGAAGGAAGGAAGGAAGGAAGGAAGGAAGGAAGCAAGGAAGGAAGGAAGGAAGGATTGAAAGAAAAAGAAGTAAGGAAGAAGGAAAGAGGAGAAAGAGAAAGAAAGAAAAAGAAAGAAAGAAAGAAAGAAAGAAAGAAAGAAAGAAAGAAAGAAAGAAAGAAAGAAAGAAAGAAAGAAAGAAGGAAGGAAGGAAGGAAGGAAGGAAGGAAGGAAGGAAGGAAGGAAGGAAGGAAGGAAG
>NW_006159719.1:589825-597228 GCF_000334495.1 Tupaia belangeri chinensis
GAAGAAAGAAAAGAAAAGAGAATGAAAGAACATTGGGAAATAAGTCGAAAAACTTAGAAGCATCTATATTCTTTTTAGTTACCCTCCTCAGCCTCTGAGTATTGCGCTTTATAATACTTGGTTTTATTATAGTTCAACTGTATGCTAAACATATCACACTATGTTTTATCTTTTCATTTATCATTTTGAAATGTATATAAAGAAAAGCATACCATACAAGTAATTATTATTTAATGGTGTTTTAAAACTTACTTATACACATCTATTTGGTGAGCATAACTGAAGGTAATTAAGTTTTATTTTTTCCCCCTTTGGAGGGATATGGGATGTTAATTCCCAAAAGAATGTGTGTATGTGTGTGTGTGTGTGTGTGTGTGTATGTGTATGCATGTGCATGTGTGTATTCCTTCGTCTACACATGCTATTTATTTAGGCAGAGTATTTTCATGTCATAGTTCTGCCTCAGCATCCCATGTAGCTAAGAGAGAATCTCAGCTCTCTACCATAGGCTGGGATCAGATCCGGATCTCTCACGTGGCTTCATGCTATTAAATAGCAGTACTGAGTGTACACTGTCACAACTCAACCCAAAATTGTTTTTAAAGCACCTTAGTTTCTGATTTCTTATTCACATTTAATTGTTGTACATCTCTATTGAACACAAAATGTTTTTTCAAAGTATGCATCTTATTGATTTCTAGCTTAATTTCCAGAGTATGTAGAACACCAGTGCTTTCAAAGATGTCAGGTCTGATGCCAGTAGATCACATGATGAATTCCCACATGGATGACCATGATTTGAGTACCGGACCAGACAGCTTGAAGATTATGCCTGGTATGTGTGCGAGTGTGCCCCAAATCTCAGGAGAATGGAGGAGAAGGGACTGAGGCATGGGTATCCTCACTACAGGGTGATTTTTCACTTACCCTCTCTGTCTCCCTCTTTGTCTCTCTCCGGGTAGTACACATGCCTTATGGATAAAACTTAATTAAAAAACAAATAAGTTATCAAGTCTATTTTTATTACTTATTAATAGCAAAGTTCAAAAATCTCCCCTGTGGATAAAATGACCTATATATTCTTTAATTTTTGGATGCAATTATAGATAGTAAGGTGTGTTTACTGTGTGTATATATGTGTGTGTGTGTGTGTGTGTGTGTATGTATATGTAATATATGTTAAGATAATTATGTTATTTAAGTTTAAATATTTATATATTTGATTTTTTTCTTCCCTCAAGAGTGGAGTGTTTATCTTGTATAGTAGGAGACTTACCAATATATTTCTGTAACTCCATCAATTTTAGCTTTTTGAGCATTTTTGTTTCTTTCCTGAGAGAGAAAGGGAAAGGGGGAAAGAGAGAAAAGACATAAACACCGTAGAAAGGGTCTACCACACCTCAGTCCTCTCCAAGCCATGAAGCTAGTCTCAGGATCTTAGGCACATGTGCTTGGATTGTTCAGGTCAACCAGAAAGCTGAACTCTAATCTTTGTGGTCTCTAGCACTGTGGGAAAGTGACTTACTGCCTGAGCCATCATGGTGAATGGACCAATGATTGCTTTAAGTAGTTTTAAATAGTTTTATTAGGTAGATCCATAATTAGATTTGCCACATCTTTCTGATAAATTGCATATTTATTGGAAACAACAGAAGGTGTAATGGTTACATTGCTCAACTCCCACATAATTGACTGTGGTTCGAATCCCAGATCAAGCAGCCTGAAACTCACAGCAAGCATGTGAATGTATGTGTGTGCCCAAAATCCCTAGAGAAGAATGGAGGGGAAGGTAATGCCATTCCCTCTTGAAAGTGACTTCTTGCTTGTATCTCTGTCTCTCTTGCAAGGGCATGTAACTTGAAGCGAAAATCATCTAAAAAACTTGCATATTTATTTTCAATATATGTGAAATTGTATCATTTTATGTCCACAGATGCAGATAAATCACACAGTGCATTTGCTTTTTACAATTATATACCAGGATTCCTTTTTGATGGTATTTACATCATTCATCTTTTCTTTATTTCTAATCTTTCTGTATTATTTTGTGTTAAGTAGATTTCATAGAAACCTTATGTAATATAAATAATTTTGTTTTTTTGTTCAATTATATATTCAGTATTTTTAAAATGAAGAAACTAGTCTGTGTTAAGTGAGATTACTCACGTATTTGAATTTATGTCTCTCTAATTACTATATTACTCTTTTCTCTTTTTCAGGCTATTTTAACATTTTTTCTGATTTAAATTTTTCTTTTCTTTTTTGTTCCCCTACTAGTTTGGAGAATTATAACTGCTTGCTATACTAGTGTTTTAATGCAAATTTTAAACACACATTAAATGTAGTGTAATGTGAGAATTAAATAGATGCATTTTCAATGCACTTGTGTACATATGTCTATTTTTGTCTTTTCCCTCCAGTATCTATTTTTATCTTTATTTTCACTCTACTAATAAAACAATAATGTCTTAAATATTCAGTATTTGTTAAGATTTTAAAAATTTTTTAAGAAGGTTTTTTTTTTTTTTTTTTTTTTTTTTGCTATAGGCAATTACCCTTGCCTGAAAGAGAGACAGAGACACAGAAAGCGAGAAATTACCTGCTGGTTGCCAGATTTTAGATATTTAATAAATTTTTATTTTTGGGACCAGCAGTTGGCATAATGGTATGTTGCTGGACTTCATGTAGTTGAGACCAGTTCCAGTCCCAGACCTGGTGGCTTAAACTCAAGCTGGTTGCATGTGCATGCGTGGCCAAGATCCTGAGAGAATGGAGGAGAAGGAATTGCGGCGTGGTCATTCCCCCAGGGAGCGATTTCTTGTTTTCTTTCTCTCCTTCTCTCGCTGTCTCTGTCTTTCTGGTGAGCGCATGTGCCCCATAACAAAAACCTTACCAAAAGAAATTTATTCAGAATTACTTCTATTTTAGAAATTCCTTCTTATATAATTTCATTCTTGAATTTTATTTTTATGTTTATATATATGCAAAGATTAAAATTTGTTAACAGTTATCCCTTTCACTTTTTTGTCTTTTTTTTTAAGTTTTTTTTTTTTTTTTTTTTTTTCCCATAGGGCATGTGTTCTCACCAGAGAGAGATTTTGAGGGAAAGTGGGGAATCACTTCCTGGGGGCATGGCCATGCCAAATTTCCTTCTCCTTCATTCTCATCCTGGGATTTTTGACATGCATGATTTTCAAGATGGCAGGTTCTGAGCTCAAACTGGAGTCGGCCAAGTTGGAGTCCAGCACCATAAACACCACACCACTTGCTAGTACCATTGTCTTATTTTTTTTGTTTTATGTTTACTTTTTTCTGGAAAGATCATCCCATAGGTATTCAGTTCTAGGTTAACACCATAGTTAAAACATTTGTCACATAATGAGTGTGGTACCCTTAGTTTTACCAGTTATTTTTCTTTATATGTCTGCTGCAACTTGGGGAACTCACAATATCAGGTAAGTAAGCAGAGAGGGATACGAGAAGCATGGAGAAACTTACCAACTTGTCTCACCTCCTTTCCTTTCACGTGAATGAATAGTCAGTAATTCTACATTGTATTAAACTGGGTTTTATTGCTTGGAAATTAGAAGAATTAATAATTATTAATACTTAAGAGCAACAAAAAGTTATAGAAACTGAAATACTATTTAAACAGTGGGGAACTAATTATGATATAGATGGGTTAAAATTC
Source organism: Tupaia belangeri chinensis (assembly GCF_000334495.1). Classification (NCBI taxonomy): domain Eukaryota; kingdom Metazoa; phylum Chordata; class Mammalia; order Scandentia; family Tupaiidae; genus Tupaia; species Tupaia belangeri. The sequence continues at coordinate 593,517 of NW_006159719.1, forward strand.
ATTGTGAAAGAGCCAGCAAGTGCTGTGGTGGTTAGGGCACTCGACTCCCACCTGACTACCATGGTTTGAATCCCAGGCCTGGCAGTTTGCTTTCTCACTTTACCTTTTTTTCTCTCTCTCTGGTCACATTAAAATAATAATATGATAATAATAATAATAACAACAAATATAATTAAATAAAGAAATAATTCTAAAAAAGTCAGTGTGAATTTTTTTTTCTTTCTTAAATTGCCTCATTAAGTCCATTTGGATCAAGTTATTTTAACAAGAATATCTCTCCTAAACTCATAGGTAGTCAAATGTTTCCATACTGACAAAATATGCCCAAAACCTGCCCTTAATTTTAAGTGAATTTACTAACAGATGTCCAAAGTAAGTTGCATCAATTTTTTCTACAAATCACAGCAAATGACCCAGCTAAAATGAACATTCACTGCATTTGACATGCATGTTTACTTTACATTTTTCTGATCCCCTCCCCCCCCACCCAGATATATCTGTCTGTCATGGCTTTGGCCTCTTTGTCACTAAGATGAGTGAAGCTTTACAAACTATAGTGAGTTTGAGATAATTATTTTTTGCTTCATCCAGGCTCATATTAGCTAATAAAATGAACATGCAGCAGACTGTAGTAATAGTAATACTAGTTGTAATATTGGTTGTTTAAATGATTTATGTAGGTTGGTTAAATGAGAGAAAGAGCGGGAAATATCTCCCTTATGCATAGATGGGGTGAAATATCTCCCTTATGCATAGCTGTGCCATGTGGCATGACTAAGTCAGCAGTCACTGGTCCCAGGCAAGTGTCATACTGCTCCCTAGGGCTTCCAAGTGCACGGTCTTTTCTACAGTACGGGTCACACCTGGAACAGTCAAGATGAACGAAAAATAACATGACGATAGTAAGCCGACATTTATCTTCAGGTTACATAGAAAAACAGTTAGGTAAATAATTATTTGTAGCTTGATTGTCAAAAATTCTAATAGAGGAACTCAATTTGCCTAATACAAGTTATATAGTTTTGTATAGGCAGAAAAATGTCGATGTTATTTTAATACTTTTTAGAACATTTCCCCAGGAATGTGGTTTTCAGTTTTGGATTCGCTATTAAGTCAAAATCTTAAGACTGCCTTCAGAGACTGCTACTTTTCTTTGCTATAGAGACCATGTGCTTGTCGCAAAGAGCAAGAGACAGAAAGACGATGAAAAATTCCTCTCCAGCTCTGATGTGAATGGTCATGCCACAGTCCTTTTGTCTCCATTTCTTCTTTCTGGATTTGGGGCGTTTGCTCATGCATATGTACCAGGAATTTTTTCCAGCTGCTGGATCTGACACTCAAACTGCATAGTGGTCATGTGGGATCTAGCTGTCTGCACCACCATGACACCAGCTGACCCACACAGTATGTATTTTAATTGATTTTCTCCTCCTCTATAATGTTAATTCCATCAGGGCATTTTGCCTTTTTATTGGCAGACCTATCCTCAGCAGGTTAAACACAAAATTTATAAATAATAACAAAATGAATGAATCATAAGTGGAGTAATCTAATTCTTCTAATAGTTTTTAAATTACCTTATGTGGCCCTTTCCTCCTTTATATGAAATTTTTAGAAGCCTTCTTGTAGAATCTAGACTCTAGTTGAATGGGTCAAATTCAAGAACCTCATTCTTTCAACTGTGATAATTAATTACTATGTCCTTGAGATTTGAAACTAGAGTCAGTTGTATTGCCAGGAATAACAGTGAGGAATTCGTAGTTCACTGAAATTTTAGTGCTCATGAAAAAAGACAATGTCTACTCTTGGGAACTTCAAGAAGTTCACAGAAAATAGAATCAAAGTACTAGTTTATTTTGGTGCAAAATATTGAAATGCATAATTTTCTCATACACATTTCCAATGAACTTTTTGAAGACTGCTTGTCCATGACAGCCTGAGATTGTTGTTGCCCAGCTCTCTGGAGCAAACTTAGTTCCTGACTGTTTTCCAAGACCAGTCACGTGTCTTCTGTGAGTCTCCTCACTCCATATTTACTTAAAATAAGCACCTGTGATTTCTGGTTTTCTGAACATGCTAGGAATTGTAGCCTCAGCCTGGATATTCAGGCTTCTTTTCCTAGGCAGCTTCTCCTATAGGGAAGTCAATGTCCCAATGCCACTGCTCGGGCTTACCTGGCACTGCCATACCTAGTGAGTCTGGCAGCATCAGTGGTAGGAGGAGGGCCTCCCATTTAGATTAGCAGTAAGACATGCAGAGGCAAAGAAACGTACAGAAAGGCTTCAGCAGCTTGGAGTGAATGCCTCCTGATGGGCTTTAGATGTGGAAAGCCTCTCCATCAGTTGCAGTCTAAAGGTGTAATTATTTCTGCAAGTTCAAAATGTTGCAGCAATTAGTGCTTATTGTGAAAGCTGTTAATTTTATACCTAAAAACAACTTTTAAGAATTTCAGCTGATTAAGTAAGTGGGATAAAGATTGACAGGTAAAGTGAAAGTTGTAAAACTATGTTAGACAAGTTTAGGAATTTGTGAGGCAAGAGGTGATTACAACGTGAAGTCTTCTAATGGAGGTTGTAATTATAATAAATAATTGACATTTTGTATATTTATTTTGGGTAATAACATAACTCAATAAACTTAAGAATTGTATTGAGTTTTTGTTTACAGTTTAAATTCTATTTTGACTGAGTCAAGGAAAAACATCTGTTGTGTAATGTTTACATTGTGGGTTGGAAAATAAAATGTATTTGATATCTAAAACTTTTATAACAATATAAATACTACAAAATAAAATGATAAGACTCATGATAAGCAATATTTAATCTAGACAACAAGAATATATAAAAAGTAAAATAATATGGGTAGTAGAAAACATGTTCACTCAGTCACTTCTATTTTTTTTTTTTTTTTTTTTTTTGCTGTTAACTTCAACTGAGGAAATGCATTATAATTATACCAAAAAATCTCAGGAAATAGAATTTAAGAAGAAATTAATTATTGACAGTGGTAACTGTGATAACTGTTCAAAAAGCTTCTAAAAATTTGATGAGTGAACTTATACTAATAAAATTACACTACAATTAAATTTCTTGATAAGATTTCAGATTTATTGTTGGCTCTAAGGCGGGTTTTATTAATATGCAACTACGGGCCAGCTGGATACAACTATGACCACTGTGCGTGGTGGTTAAGGCAGCTGGATTTCACATAGCTGAATGCGTGGTTGGCGTTGTTATCGACTCAGCAGCTTAGAAACAGGGGGATGACCATGCCACAATCCATCTCCATTCAAATCGCTGGGCCTGGGATTTAAACCCTGTCAGCTACGTGGGAAGCCAGAGTCTTAACAGACATGCCAGCTGCTGGCACCCATGCTCAGCTTTTTTTTTTTTTTTTTTTTTTTTTTTTCAGATTATACATTTATTTTACATTGAAAGTGAGAAAGCAGAAATTACTCTATCATAGCATGTTTCCTTCCAAAATACACACACACATAAATATATAGACGTATTTTTTTTTGCAAAGTTGTAACTAGATTCACACTTACTATTCTTTATCTCATTTAAATATCATGAGCATTTAACATCTACTGTAAATATCTTCAGTGACTACCTTACATTGTAAGGCAAATATCTGGAATGATTTAGTAACCTGTTCAATTAGCATTATGGATGAAAGTGTTTATATATATATATATATAGTTATATATATA
>NW_006159719.1:598466-599729 GCF_000334495.1 Tupaia belangeri chinensis
AGGGTGTGTGTGCTTACCAGAGAGAGAGACACACATGAAGTGAGAATTCATTCCCCGGGGAGATGGCCATGCCTTCATCTCTTCTCCTCCATTCTCCCCTCAGGATTTTGGGCATGCATGCACATGCACCCAGCAAGAGTTTTAAGCTGCTGGACCCAGAACCTGAACCATGACTGACTACATGGGAGACCAGCGATGTAACCATGCCATCATAGAGTCCAGAAATGTTCATAATTTTTTTTTCTTTTTTTTTTATTTGCTCTAGGGCTTGTGCGCTTGCCAGACAGACAGAGAAATGTTCATATATTTTAAAGACAGGGTCTCGCGATGTACAATGTCACAATCCTTTTGCCTCGGCCTCCCAGCTGGGACACAGGTGCATGCCTGAATCTTTTTGAACTCTTTTTAATATTGTGTTGTCTTGAGTTCACACACCCTCCCTTAGTCACTGGGATTGCAGGTGCATGCTACTGTACCTTATCTTTAAGTTAGACCAGGAATGAAGCACAGGCCTCGCATATGGTCCCAGCTTCCTGTGTGTTCCCACAGAACTCCAGCAGTAAACACTGCTGTGGCTGGGATGATAAATGCTCACTTAAAGTCTATACACATTGGCACCATCAGGTGGTATGGTGGCTGAGACACTGGACTCCCATATGGCCAGCCACAGTTCAAGTCCTGGAACTAGTGACTTGCTTTCTCATTTTCTTCCTCTCAGGGGAGTGCATGTGCCGTATAGAAAATTAAAATAATAATGAATAAAATTAAATAGTTCTTTAAAATAAGAGGTCTACACATTTTTCCAAAGATATTCCATTGCCCTTAGCCACCGTCTATCAATAGTGTTCACAAAGTAACTGATGAACTGGTCTGAGACAATGTAACTAGAAAAAGTGCCACTGGTGTAACATGACCAATTATCTATTGATCATCCCAACTGTGAAGCTAATACTCGTCAGTCTGTTGGAATGATCAATAGATACCTGGTTAGGAGAAGGGACTGAGGCATGGTCATCTTCCTTGGGAGGTGATTTCTCACCTTCTGTCTCTCTGTCTCTCCAGCTAGTACACATGTCCTATAGCAAAAGTCTACAAAACAAACAAACAAAAAAACACGCACACCCACAACAATATATTTTAAAAAAGAAAGCAAAGCCGGCAGATGGAGTGGTAAGGGTAATGGACTCCTACATGGCTGACCACTATTCGAGTCCTGGACCTGGAGGCTTGCTTTCTCACCTTCCATTTCTCTTTCACTCTCTG
>NW_006159719.1:599744-622306 GCF_000334495.1 Tupaia belangeri chinensis
TCTTTCCCTCTCTGCTCAAATTAAAATAAATAAATAAATAAACAAATAAATAATTAGATAAGTAAATAATTCTAAAAAAATGCTGAAACAGTAAATGTACATTTCTTGAAATGGAAATACTCATTAAATATTATGTCACCATTTTTGTTAAAAAAAAAAAAATACTAGTCAGCCTGATAACACGTCATATCTTAGCTTATTCAGCTTAGGTGTCCCACACAAACCTCGACCAAGTTCCCAGAGTAGTATAGATTATTTTTATGAGTGAGTGCATCCTGACATATCACCAGTTTGACTACATGGGCTTTTTACGTGTATGTTATAGAAGAAATCCAAGTGTCATAAATTAGAATGGAACAAGGAAGATATGAAACTTGACTTTTTAACATTAACAGAACCATTACATATCTCCTTGAGAAAATATCATCTAGAGCAGCCGTTGGCAAACTTTTTCTTTTCTTTTCTTTCTTTTTTTTTTTTTTTAATTTCCCAGAGGGCACATTCTCACCAGAGAGAGACAGAAATACAAGAAATAGAGAAATCATCTCTCATTGGAGTGTAGTCACACAACAATCCCTGTTCCATTACTCCATTCCACTGGGACTTAGGGGCACGTGTGTACATGTGCCTGGGATATTTCTCAAGACACCAAAGCTGGTTTGTAAGCTTTGCAGTTGGCAATGTGGGATACAGCTCACTTAACAACTAGGCCACCAGCTGATCTGGCACACTTTTTCTATAAACAAGCATAGAATGAATATTTCGGTTGTTGTGTATCAAGAGAAAATTATAAGGAACTCTTCAGCAGGTGTTTATAGAACAAAATTAAAACAATTTTCCACAGATAATTTATTGACAAAATTTAAAATATGATTACAATAATTGAGTGTTCTTTAAAAAAAAATACAGGTTTTGCATGAGCCTTCTTTTTATGCCGTGAGAAGTTAACATCTTAAAACAGCATGTGTGGACCATGATTCGAGTCCTGAACCTGGTGGCTTACTTTCTTACTTTCCCCCTTTTTTTGGGGGGCGGGGCGGGGAGGTTTTTGCTATAGGGTGCATGCGCTCGCCAGACAGACAGAGAGAGACAGAGAGACAGAAAGTGAGAAATCACCCCCCAGGGGTGATGGCCATGCCGCAATCACTTCTCCTCCATTCTCCTCTCGGGATCTTGGGCACGCACGCATATGCACCCGACATGAGTTTCAAGCCACCGGGTTCGGGACTCAAACCGCTGTTGACTACATGGGAGTCCAGTGACATAGCCAATACGCTAACTGCTGGTCCCTCACTTTCTCTTTCTTTCTGCCTATGTCTCTCTCTGTTTAAATTAAAAATGAATAATAATAATGACAAATGGAATTAAAAAATAAATCTTTAAAAAAAACCAAAAACACTATGTGTATAGTTTGTCTGACTGATGCACGTTAGAAGCCTGGGCATAGCTGTCTCAGCTGTTTCTTGGCTCTGGGTTTACGAGACAGACATTAGGACATCATAGTATCAGAGGGCTGTGTTCCATCTGGAGGCTCTAGCAGGGAATTGGTTCCAAGGCACTGCAACTATTGATAAGAATTGATTCCCTGTTATTGCAGGACTGGGGACTTGGTTTTTCTTACTAGATGCAGGCAGAAGAGGTCATTCTTGGCTTCTAGAAATATTGGCTTATATGTTGTGTCTCCATCTTTAAGACCAGGAAAGGTGAATCAAATTCTCCTCATGTTTAAAAATATTTTGGACCTTTCTTTCTACTTTAGCTCTCTGGCATCCTCATCCATCTAACTGACATCTGACTGACTCCTCTTCTATGAAGGACTCATGTAATGATATTGTCTTCCCTTGGACAACCCAGATAATGCCCCTGCCTTAACGTCACTGGATAGTATCCTTAACACTACCTGCAAAACCCCTCCTGAGCAGTACCTAGATGGGTGTTTGATCAAATAAGCAAGAGATGAGATTTTTGGTGGGGAGCATCTTTAGAATTCTATCACTGGCCTATCAATTAAAAGAATGCCATTGTATTTTATGAAATAACATTTTGCCTACTTAACGTTCCTATTAGTGTTTTTATCATCAATTTAGTTGTAAGCATTCATGTCTAAGAATTGTGCTTAGCTGAGGGGGCTTTACCAAAACAGATGCCATGCTGATCTGGTTTATGAGCCATGGTTTACGGACCCATGATCTGGAATATTGTGTAGCTTTGTTGAGATGTATTTATTCAAATGTTGACATTCTAAAGTTTACTGGTAAGCTAAAATAAATAACAAAATATTATGTACTTTTTTTTTCAATATTGTAAAGCAAACAAATTTGTAGTAAAAAATTATACATATTTATATTTATATAACCTGGAAGATATACAATTTACTGATGACAATAGTCACCCCTGGATAGAGAATAACAGATGGAGTCGATGCATATTTCTTAGGTTTTTCTATATTTTTATGCATTGATAATGTATTTTTTTCAGAAATCAGGAAAGAATATGTGTTATTAAATATTTCAAATACATTTTATTATTAAATTTGTATTTAATTTTTTTCACTATGAATTGCTTTCCTAGCAAAGGGCTAGGGAATACTAGCCCTAAGAAATACTACTTTCCCCCTTTTATTTTGGGGCGGGGGGGGGAGGTTTTTGCTATAGGGTGCATGCGCTCGCCAGACAGACAGAGAGAGACAGAGAGACAGAAAGTGAGAAATCACCCCCCAGGGGTGATGGCCATGCCGCAATCACTTCTCCTCCATTCTCCTCTCGGGATCTTGGGCACGCACGCATATGCACCCGACATGAGTTTCAAGCCACCGGGTTCGGGACTCAAACCGCTGTTGACTACATGGGAGTCCAGTGACATAGCCAATACGCTAACTGCTGGTCCCTCACTTTCTCTTTCTTTCTGCCTATGTCTCTCTCTGTTTAAATTAAAAATGAATAATAATAATGACAAATGGAATTAAAAAATAAATCTTTAAAAAAAACCAAAAACACTATGTGTATAGTTTGTCTGACTGATGCACGTTAGAAGCCTGGGCATAGCTGTCTCAGCTGTTTCTTGGCTCTGGGTTTACGAGACAGACATTAGGACATCATAGTATCAGAGGGCTGTGTTCCATCTGGAGGCTCTAGCAGGGAATTGGTTCCAAGGCACTGCAACTATTGATAAGAATTGATTCCCTGTTATTGCAGGACTGGGGACTTGGTTTTTCTTACTAGATGCAGGCAGAAGAGGTCATTCTTGGCTTCTAGAAATATTGGCTTATATGTTGTGTCTCCATCTTTAAGACCAGGAAAGGTGAATCAAATTCTCCTCATGTTTAAAAATATTTTGGACCTTTCTTTCTACTTTAGCTCTCTGGCATCCTCATCCATCTAACTGACATCTGACTGACTCCTCTTCTATGAAGGACTCATGTAATGATATTGTCTTCCCTTGGACAACCCAGATAATGCCCCTGCCTTAACGTCACTGGATAGTATCCTTAACACTACCTGCAAAACCCCTCCTGAGCAGTACCTAGATGGGTGTTTGATCAAATAAGCAAGAGATGAGATTTTTGGTGGGGAGCATCTTTAGAATTCTATCACTGGCCTATCAATTAAAAGAATGCCATTGTATTTTATGAAATAACATTTTGCCTACTTAACGTTCCTATTAGTGTTTTTATCATCAATTTAGTTGTAAGCATTCATGTCTAAGAATTGTGCTTAGCTGAGGGGGCTTTACCAAAACAGATGCCATGCTGATCTGGTTTATGAGCCATGGTTTACGGACCCATGATCTGGAATATTGTGTAGCTTTGTTGAGATGTATTTATTCAAATGTTGACATTCTAAAGTTTACTGGTAAGCTAAAATAAATAACAAAATATTATGTACTTTTTTTTTCAATATTGTAAAGCAAACAAATTTGTAGTAAAAAATTATACATATTTATATTTATATAACCTGGAAGATATACAATTTACTGATGACAATAGTCACCCCTGGATAGAGAATAACAGATGGAGTCGATGCATATTTCTTAGGTTTTTCTATATTTTTATGCATTGATAATGTATTTTTTTCAGAAATCAGGAAAGAATATGTGTTATTAAATATTTCAAATACATTTTATTATTAAATTTGTATTTAATTTTTTTCACTATGAATTGCTTTCCTAGCAAAGGGCTAGGGAATACTAGCCCTAAGAAATACTACACCCCTCAGGAGACAGCAAACAAAATGCCTTGTTTGAAAACAGCTGTCCTCTCCAATGAAATCCCTAGTGAACACTGGACTGTGACTGACCCCAGGCCAGACTTTCATTGAGTCTACCTGACAGCTCTGTCCTTATTAAAGAACGATAAGATTTGTCTTTGGAATTCTGTATGCACCTAAGTTTTGGTTCTACTTGCAGAGTGCTAGTTTTTGAACCTGAATTGGTAAACCGTCATGACATTACTCACAGGTGCCAAAATCTTTGTGTTTTAAATTTTTCGTTTTATTTAACTATGAAAAATAGAAAAATACTAGAGGATATATAGAAAGTTGGTCTACCTAAACTATTTGCAAACATTGTTGTACCCCCGTCAATGTAATTTAGGAGCCGTTTACCGAAGTCTGTAACCAACAGGTGATTGTTTACTCACTAATTGTCTACTCAGAATTAACAAAAGAAGAAAAGATACTAAAAATATTCTGGAAAAGACAGGCAAAAATAAGAAAAAAAAATTACTATGGAGGAGAACTTCTTTATTGTCCATGTGGAAGAGCTTGGTAAGTGGCTAGAGACAAACTACAACATTCGTACAAGAGGTCATCTTGAAGATAGAGAATTAGAAGAGATGTTTAATTAAATTATAGATAGGAGTGAACTAGTGCTTCAAGACCAGAATACGCAACAAAATAACAGAAAAAGTCTGCCAGTGAATAAACTTACGATGTGCAGATAAGGCCTGATGGTAGCACAGAAGCAAAATGCAATGCTCTTTGCAGTCAATCCACATGGGAAGATTCTTGGCTCATGTCTGGAGACCTCCCTGAGCCTACCGATATCCAAGGCTGGCTAGGCATTTAGGCTCCGTTGGGAGTGCTATCTCCCCTTCTCTTTCTGTCTCTCTGATTCTTTCTCACTCATAGAAGAAATAAATGAACTTAAAAAATGTTTATAAAATGAAGATAATTTGTGTGCATTTAGTGTTCACTGAATAATGTTGCTAAGAGACAAACTATTGTAGAAAACAGTAGTTCAGAAACAAACCAAAGAATATCACATGAAGAAGTGGATGAAGAACTCAAAAATACTTGTGAATAATATTATGAAAAATGAAGTATTGAGTGTCTGAGGCCATTTGAGATTGACATGAGGAGGAGCCCAAAGCAATTTCTCTTAGAGGATATCTCAGAATATAAACATATTAAATTGCACAGTCACTTATGGGTAGCCTCGAAGTCACCTTACAGCTCCTCCCAGAGGAGAAAACTGAGTGGTGAACTAGTCTACTGTGCCATGATACAATCACAGTATCGAAGCGCATCTCATAAAAATGCATATAATTTTGATAGTTGTCACTGCTAGGCTTCATTTATACAGTGGAAGGAAAAGTTTCCCTATTCAGGTCAAGATTTGAAATGAGGAGGCAGAAAGGTATATGCAGGTGAAGAAGACTTAACATTTGGGCAACTTCTGGTTAATAAAGATTCAAGTTAAGGAAATTCTAAGAATTTAATAAGCCTAGCCCTGAATCCAGAAGAAGTGTCTAGAGTCAAGGTCAGACAGTTGCTTGAAGGTAGCAAAGATGTGCTCATGGGACTTCTTGGAGGGGACAAAGCTATGTACCTTTTTTCAATATTTTGCCTACGGCCAACTTGGCCCTGACATTCAAAATCACCTTTTCTGTCCTTTCGGCATCTGTGCTCTATTGCAGAACCCTGATTCAGGCTGCAGGCAGGTTTAAAATATTATTTGTGACACTTTATTTTATGTTAATAAGATAAATAAATAAAATATAGTTTCTTGTCATATATCTCAAACATTGAACATACATAAGCAGTATTATTTTAAAATGAAGTTTGCTCTAGCTCAGTTGAGTACAGTTCAAGAATATGCTTCATCTTTGTAACAGCCAGCTCATTCCATATTCTGTTCTCTTCTTCCATTTTGGAGGAATAAGACTGTGTAGTATGTCTATATATACCCTCCAATGGGGCAATTCCAAAATACAAGTGCATCCTTCACATTAAATGCCTTTGCTTTTGGCTTGCGCCAGAACTTTCCCTCCTCTCAATGTCGCTTTTGTATGGGCATGTGCAATAAAAAATCTAATAAACTTAATAAATGGTTCAATTGCAGGAGAGCACCTGTGTGTTACCTTCATCCTCATTATCCATTTCCTCAGACATTGTCCATTACCTCGTCCTGTTCACAGAACCCTATTGTAAGTCTAATAAATAGGGCAGTAAAAGTAAATAACCTGAGAAAATATTACAGTGCAAACTGAAAATAGTTTTGTTGTAAATTTATGCACGTTTTTATCCACTCTGCTAAGTACAAGTATGCTGTCATTCTGCTATTCTCTTTATATCTCCCACAGGAATATGACCAAAATCCGTATTTCTTATGAGCTTCATTCAAATATATATTAGAGTGGCTCAATGCCAGCAGTTCTTTTCTCAACAGAATTGTTGAAAAGTGATTCAGACAATAGCGTGTGTGCAAATTTAAGTGTATGTCTGTGTGAGTGTGTGTGTGTGTGTGTGTGTGCATGTGTGATTTCTGAAAGGTTCCTCTAAAGGTTTGTCTACATGCACAGAATAGTATAGCAAATTGTGTTTTTCATTTAAGTAATTTATGTATCAAATGCATTTTTCACTTTGTATTTTTAATTTCGTGCAAACTGCATTTTGCTCCAAAATGATGAATAATAGATATATTTCCAAACTGATCCGCATGTGTGAACTCTGAAGTTTTGTATACGTAGAGCAGCAAGAATTTCCACTGATGCTCAGAACTGGACTGTGTATCAGATATTAGCATGATAAGAACAAAAGACTCACCTCTTCATGTCTTACTAGTTTAAAAATAATTTAGATTCTTTCGGTTAAGACCAGTTTAAAGGAAGATGTGCCATCAGTTAGCAGATGTAAGTCTGTGTTTTCAATCACTCTTTTACATGGGGTCGCTGGCAGCTGAATGATCATATACTCATTAATTCCTTTGACAGTTCATAGCTGGCAGTCCGACAAGATTTTCACAAGCTGCTTACAAGGCATGAGAAATGCACAGAACTGAAGAGGTTATCCCAGACAGACAGATCATTTTGAGTAGTGTGAATAAGCTCTAATTGACTTGGTTTGCTATCTATTCTGCTTTCCAAAGAATGTACTGAAGTGATGAGGCTATTTGATGAAAATCTTGGCTCAGTCTTGTCTGTTTTCACTGCTAACAGATTTAGTCTGTAAGTGTGTATTTTACATATATGTATACAAGGTTTAGTATTTAGGTTTCTTGCTTGAAGAGCAGACTGTTCCCTCTTCACAATTCATGAGGGAGTTGAAAAAGTTAATGCAAAATATGTATTATGGGGCTAAGCTTGTGGCACGGGGCAGGGGGGGCAGCAGGATTCTTATGGCCGACTAGGAGGTTCAAATCCCAGACCCGGTGGCTTGAGAACAATCCAGGTGCATGGGCATGTGCATGTGTACCCCAAATCCTAAACGGAGAGAGAAATGAAGGAAAATGGATTATGACTTGATCGTCACCTGTGGGAGTATTTTCTCTTTCTATCTCTTTTTGGCAAATGCATGTGCCCTCTAGTAAATTTTAAAAAGAAGATATATATCATGAAAAAATTGTATGAGTGAACTTTAACAGTTATTGCTCCGAAATAAATTTTTATTTTAATCCCATTATCCATGAACTTTATGAAGCACCTGGATTATTTGGCTTTGTTAAGTACAAAATAGGAAAATGGATAGTTAAATAATTTATTTTTTTAATTAATTTATTTTTTAATTTTATTTTTTATATTTAATCACCGTGTATCCTTATAGCATACCAAATGAATTTTCCCATCCTGAACACACTGCACATTGGTCCACTCAAGATAACTTCTGAGAACCATAAAGATATAAAGACAATGTCCAAAAATTTATGTAAGTTTTTTACTGTACAGAATAATTCTTTTTTTTTTTTTTTTTTTTTTTTTGAGAATTTTTGCTATAGGGACGCCACCTTCACCACGCCAGAAAGACAGAGAGATACAGTGAGACAGAAAGTGAGAAATCAGCCCCCAGGGGGGAAGACCATGCCACAATCCCTTCTCCTCCATTCTCCTCTTGGGATCTTGAGCACACATGCACATGCTCGGCGTGAGTTTAAGCCACCGGGTCCTGGACTTGAACTGCGGTCGACTACATGGGAGTTCAGCGAGATAGCCATTACTCTAACTGCTGGCCCCCAGAATAAAATTTTGACCAAGATGTATATTGAAAATTCCCCACTGTATACATTTTATTTTGTTTCTCCTTGATTCTCATTTAAAGATAAAAACTTATTTTTTTTTTACTTTTACAAAATTCTCCAAAAATCATTCAACATATATTAAAATTGTTTATGTATAATAAAACCCATTTATTTAGTGCTTGCTGTGCTAAACTTTGTGCTGAAAACTGAATATCTATTATTAGACCTTCCTATCTTCAAAACCCTACAAAGTAAACATTATTATCCTCAGTTTTAGATGAACATTTTTATGCTAGACCATTTAAATAGAACGAATAAGCCCATCACTGCAGTGGTTGGGAGACTCGGGACACACATCCAGGCTGCTAGGATCCCAGTGCCTTATCTTCAGCAACACACCACGCTGCCTCCCTGGGGCTTTTCAGCCATGAGGAAATCCATGTATTTGCTTTATTTCTTGAAATAGAATTTCAAGAAATGCTCTCGAGTGGTTTATTGGCCCAGGCTTTTTGCTCTGCTTCACTGTTTTGTCCCTCCCAGGGTTGTTTTTCTTGTTGCAGCTACTCTTCATCGAGCCTGAGCACAGACCTAATGAGAATAACTATTTCATGACATCAATTTCAAGAGGTGAATGGCATCCATATAAAGGTACGTAAATACTTCTGACTTTCAAAATGAGGCACACCACCGGAACACAGTTAATTGTTCATTAGCTAAATGTTACGCTCAATTTGTTATTAGAATGTTATTTGACTGGAGATCATTTTTTGGGACAAATTACCTATCAGAATTTAATTTAACAACTCTAAAATGAATTTTCTATGATAAGCTCTGATTTCTACAGAATCCTTAAAAAAATTGTGCTCTATGTTATTAAATATTTGAATTAACTGAAACACATAATAATCACCACATAGGTGATTTGCATTCATTTAATATTTTGTATGAATAAACATCTTGCATATCAAATAATTCTGCTTTTTATGAATGCATGTAAATATAGGTTAGTGAAAAATATTTTAACTGACTTAAATTTAAATAAATAAATACAATAAAATAATGTATATTCAATGTTAAAATTATATAGAGAACAGTTTCATCTCTCTATAATAATCTTCCTTGATTGAGGACAATCACTGAGGACAATAATTTTCAACATACTTCACTGTGAGCCTAGAAAGTATAAGGCATTTAACAGCACATCATCTCCACTTGGTAAGTGCTACATAAAGAAGTAAAAGAATCCATTAGTCAAAGAACCCTTGGGCCAGCAGGTCGTGTGGAGGTTAAGGTGGCTGGATTCCACCTGGCCAACTAACCAGTTTGGCCATGACTTGAAAATCATGTTAGGCACATGTGCATGCGTGCGGCCAAAAATCTCAAGAAGAGAATGGAAGAGGAGAGATTTTGGCATGACCATCCCCCAGGGGGGAGACTTCCCACTGTCTCCCCCATCTATCTCTGTCTCTCTCTCTCCTGAGAATGCATGCACACTATACCAAAAAAACTTTTAAAAAACATGATTTTAAAATGTCTGTTTTCTTCCTATTATCATAAGTAAGAAGTAAGTTTTATTATGGCTTCAATATTTTAGGTCATTGCATAAGATTAAAGTTAAATAAAGATTTCTTTTTGGTAATTTTAAAAATTTGTCTTAAGGAATCTATAGAAAATGATATTGTACTTTTAGTAATAGATAAGAATTCAAGAAATGTATCCACTCTCAGAAAGCTATTTTTCTTGGTTTTTTAATAAAATCTCTTTTCATTATACATGAGATCGAACCTATTTATACAAATTATAAGATTATGTCTTATTATAATTTGCTCTTGACTCTGAAAGTTAGGCTACGAATCAGAGATTATAGTAGTTTTAATAATTATTTTAAATGCCTCTTTAATATACACTTTAGATATGTTTATGAGTATGGCAGAGATCAAATTACAGATGGAATGTATATTGGTTTTAGAATAAAAGGTTTGAATTTGAATTTTAGCTTTGCCACAGAAGAACAGCAAGTGTCAGGTTAGTGATTCAAGTTTGCTAAATTTCATTTTGTAAGTCTTTAAAGTAGTTGTAAAACATAGATACATGCTGAGAATACCTTATCTTTTGAGGTTAAACACATTGGACAAATATTCCTATCTTATTTAATATAGGAATTGTAATAACTTTCTTAATATTTTTATAAATCCCTATTACTGGTTGAGCTGCATACCTTCCAAATCTATGTGCTGACATGTTCACTCTCAGCATCACGAAATGTGACCATAATTGTAGATACAGTCATTTTCTTTCTTTTCTTTTTTTTTTTTTTTTTTTTTAATTCATCTGTAGTTGTTACCATCTCTTTAACCAGAGTATGATTTGGGCCCACTTCCTTTCACAAGCCTCACTGAGTTATTTTTCCCGCAGCTTTCAACATATCCAAGTTGGCTTATAGTTATGTTCTTCTAAACACTTTTCTTTGGAAAGCATGCCCTGTGGAGAGTTCCTTCTTCAAGCTGTTTCAGCTTAACCTATTTCTAAAGAACTAGGACTAATATGTGCTGAATTGGTACCTACAGGGTATGGGAAGTTTGAAAAGTAGATCTTAGGATATGAAACTCAAAAGCATTTTAACAAATAATAATTCATTCAAACATCAAAGTATATCTCAGAACACTTCAATGACAACAGATTTGGTCTACTAAAAATTCTGACTTGATAAACATTTTAGACCACAAAGTCAACATCATGTTACATACATCTTACAACAAAAATTACCTTAATCTATTAAAACAGGCTAATGAGAAACTCGAAAAACATTACTAGCTCTGCTTTAGTGCCTATAGTATCACAGTTAGAAGTAGAAGGAAATCTTATCTTCCCCTTATGTATTTATTCTCATGTCTTATAGGTGTTTAAAATGTTATCCAAAAATAAAGAAAAATAAATCTTGAAAGTATAGGTTATTAGAGGAAATGAAGATGAAGTATCTAACACATACGTAAGTCTTTCTTCAGGTAGAGTTTTATCTTCTTCCTCCATGCGGACAAGTCATCATCTCCTTCGAAAGGTGACATTTCACCAGTCACAGTCGCACTGCTATCATCACAGTAGCGTCATTTTTATCAATACCTAGTTCTCATCCTGAAGATTCTGTTAGCATGAGTCTGGAGATCTTCCAGACTAAACCCAGAAGACAGGAGTGCAGTTTCATGAAGCAAGATGACCAGATCCTTCACAGATTTCTTGTCAGCCTCTGTCTTTGCCTTAATGTCTCAGTAATGGAAAGATCGTGATTGACCTCCAGGTGTTTCTTTGCAGCCATGTAACCTATTGTTGAGTTGTCTCTTAAGGCATGAGCTTTCTTGGTTCTCTCCATATTTGCTCTCCAGCCATATGTGCTTGTGACGATGCAGCAGGGGATGTTGCCAACCAGTTAGAGACAATTGTCTTCTCCACTTTTTCTCCAAGATATTGTTCATGACTTTCTAAATGTTTTCAAACATTGTTTATTTTCTCTTCCTGTTTATTCTCGTCCTCTTCATCTTCTGGAAGTTCTAAACCCTCTTTGGTGACTGACACTGAAGTCTTTCCTTCAAATTCCTTCAGCTGTTGGACACAGTATTCATCGAAAGTCTCAATCACATAGATCATTTCTAAGTCATGTTTCCGAAGACATTCTATGAGGGCTGAGTTAGCTGCTTGGTCCTTGGTCTCACCTGTGCTATAATAGACATGTTTTTGTTTTTCTTTTATTCTGGTGCAATAGTCCTTCAGGAATACCATCTCATCACCAGAAGCAGATATATAATTTCTGAAAGCTTCTTAGAATTTTGAGAGTCTTCTTGAATTCTAAGCTTTATAATTTTAGAAACTTGCTCATAAAATTTTTGCATTTTTTTTCTGCCAGTTCAGTAAAGAATTCTAAGCATTTTGGGACCAAATTCTTTCTGATAACTTTAAGAATTTTACTTGTTGCATATTGAGAGATATCTCCTCAGGGTGCACCATCCCTTTAATGAAATTCAGATATTCAGGGATCAATTCCTCACGATTGTCCATTATGAATACTCTGCGTACACATAATTTACTGTTGTTCCTTTTCTTCCTATTTTCTTTCTTTAAAAAAATATTTTATTATTATTTTTTCATACATTAAATCGCTATACATCATTTACATTGTGAAGAGACTTTACCCACCATGATATACACCTCAGTCCAGCCCAGTTGAGACCACCATACACATCCTTGTCAACCCACAAGTCAAAAGGACCATGTCTTGAAATGAAAAGATCTCTGAATTCCAACTGTCCTTTAACTGAAAAGTGCTTCACTGCCAAGTGGTTTTCCCAGTCATTGGTTAAACTCTTGTAGAATTCTTCATACTCTTCCTTTGTAATATCATCAGGATTTCTGGTTCAAATAAGGCTTTGATTTGTTAAGTTCTTCTAGATCAATGTACTTTTCCTTAATCTTCTTCTTCTTGTCAGTATCTTTCTTTTCTTCTTCTTCATCAGAACCAGCATTTTCTATTTCAAGTTTGTCATCAGACTCCTTTTCTTCTTTTTTCTTTCTCTTCATCTTTCTCTGCCTTTTCTTCAGCCTCATCACCACTAACTTCTTTATCATGCTCCTTCTCCACAAAAGGGGTAATGGGATAGCCAATAAACTGAGAATGTTTCTTCACAATCTCCTTTATTCTTCTTTCCTCCAAGTACTCAGTTTGTTCTTCTTTCAGATGTAGGGTAACCTTTGTCCCATGACCAAATGGGTTCCGCTGTATCTGTCCTAACTGTGAATGAGGCCCTGAAGAGGACTCCCAGGCATACTGCTCATCATCATTATGTTTGGTGACCCCAGTCACTTTCTTAGCAACTAGATATGCAAAATAGAAACCAACGCCAAATTGAACAAACATGGAGATATAAGCATCACCCTGCAAAGCTTCCATGAAAGTTTTCGTCCCTGACTTTGCCATTGTGCCAAGGTTATTGATCAAGGCAGTCTTAGTCATTCCAATCCCAATATCCACTATAGTGTTTGTATAGAATGAGATGAATGTGCAGATACTTCCCAGTATCTAGTTTATTGGGATTTGTCAGGAACCAACCTTGCTCATAGCTTGATCTGGGACTTAAGAGACTCCAGGACTGTGTGACACTATGCTGTGTGAGCCACAAAGTTGGTATTACTTTGACTTTATGTCACCTCCAACAGATTTAGTCTCAAAGGTTTTACATACAATGGACTTTTCAGGTCCCAATGCCCTGACTCCAGTGAATTACATTACCTATATTTTTTGTAAAAATGCCACATAGGACCTAGGTGATGACAACCTGCTTTATCCTGAAAAGCACTCATAAAATATTT
The DNA here is from genome assembly GCF_000334495.1 of Tupaia belangeri chinensis. Taxonomy (NCBI): domain Eukaryota; kingdom Metazoa; phylum Chordata; class Mammalia; order Scandentia; family Tupaiidae; genus Tupaia; species Tupaia belangeri. The sequence continues at coordinate 613,554 of NW_006159719.1, forward strand.
GAAATGATTCAGGGGTTTAACTTGGCAGCCATGTAGACAACACAAAATTTAGTGTCATATCTCTCTCTTATTCTCAGTCCCTCATTTAAAAAGAATTCCTCATCTGTCTCATCTGTTACAGGTTCTAGACTTTAACTTACTGTGGTGTTTGCATCTCACTCTTACCCCAATTTCCCTCAAAAAATAAAATGTTCCCAGTATTTCCTTCTAAGTTATTTCCCATAAGATCTTTTTAACATATTGCAATCCCAACATTTCATTATGCAGAAAATTTGACATTCCATTAGGGCCTAGTTTCCATTAATTAAAAAATCCATGGGTTTTCCCCAGAGCAGTAAGAAGTCTTGATGATAATACTTTAAAATATCAGCTTTTTGTTTCTTCTTCCTTCACAAATAGAAAAAGAATAAATAAAAATTTACTCTCCCATTCTTCATCATTTGTGTCTGAATACCTGTGTTTCTTCTTTCACTCTTACAAAATACTTCAATGTGCTGTTGTGAGGGCTGAATATAAAACACCTTTCTCAGTGGCTGACACGTAAAAGGTAGATAATAGATGTTTAACGAAATAATTTGTTGATTAACATATACCTTGTCAGTTAATAAAATTTTATAGTAGAGATAATATTTAAATCACCATCGAAGAATAACTAGGGAATTTCCAAAAAGAGACCACGTAGTACATCATAATAATAAAAGGAATGAAAGAGCATAGGATTTACAGAATTATGAGAAGGTAAGATTTTAAATGCACAAATGTGTTGATGACCATATTAATCTGTTCTGGGGTTCCATAAGTATCACTTAGGATTCCTTTAACAAATAGTTTTTCTGCCCCACTTTTTCAAACAAATTATCTCTCTCTTTTTTTTTTTTTTTTTTTACATGGTTAGGCTGAAGATTTCGCAGATCTTCCAGTTCTGGTTCCTTTTTGCTTACCAATTACTTCTTTGGTTCAACTGTCTGTTTTGGCTACTTCAATAAGCAATAGAGAAGAACCAAGCCAAAACTTTAATACATTGCTTAGAAATCTCCAAGTTCTGCCCCACAAAGCACTAGAACACAATTCAGGCAATGTCTTTACTACTTTATAATAAAAATCAATCACCTTTTCCCTAGTTTCCAGTAACCTGTAACTTGTTTTACCAGAATGACCTTTGGTATCTATATTTCTACCTACTGCCCTTTCATAGCAATCTTGGATTTTTTTTTTTCTAGCAGGAGAGATAAAACCTCTTTTAGCTTCTAACTATCCCCTAGTACCAAAGCCACTTTCACATTTTTAAGTATTTGTTATAGCAGCACACCACTTCTTAGTACCAAAATCTGTATTCATTAGCTTGGCTGCTGTAACAAAAGAGTAGTAACAAACATTTTATAGTTCTAAAAACAATATCACAAAGGCAAAGTTTCTTGCTCAACATTCCTTGAGCCCAGCTATGGAGAAAAGGTGTTATACACAAGAACTACCTTACATTGATCCTAAACACAGTGGTTCTATTTCTTTATAGAGGAGCTAAGCATAAGATAAAATAGTCCTTTGTTGATTACAAAAGAGCACTGTCATACTGTTAATCCTACTGTATGCCTCCATTTTACCCAACTTATCATGAGAAAGTATTTTTATTTGGTAAAAATTTTCCTGTATTCTTGGCTTCAGTTAACCATCACAGTGATGTGTCACTGGGTTAAGTAAGGTCAATAACAGATGAGCAAAAACTGCACTTTCTATTACTGCTTTTATAGAAAACAATTGTCAGGTATGATCCAATGCCCAAAGGAGGTCAATGATACTGATTCTTGATAGAGATTGTTGACATAAACAGTCTAATGCAGTGTTTTCCTTAAAAAGCTAATTACTTCAAAATTTCAAACTTTGCCATGCCTCTCTATTTGTAATAGGACACAGAAATGGTTTATTACCTGTTGATGATACTATGTATAGTATTCTCAATTGGACTGGTCTGAGGAATATTACATGTTAAGTAAATTATCTTTTAAAGGCAAATGATATATAGTGAGTGAATGCTTTAAAAATAAAGAGAATAAGTAATAATAATAATAATCTGAAAAAAAAGAAGAAATGCTATTCGATGATGATGATGATGTGAATAATAATGTTTTTGTCTTGACTGATATGCATGGTAATTATACTGGAAAAGAAATATAATACAGTCTAAAGATAAATGTGATTAAATGTAATATAAACATTATGATAATAAAATTAAATTTAAAAACTTTTAAAACGTTCTAAAAATTATTATTCATTACTTAAAGTATCAATGAAATAATTAAGGATCTTTATAAAATAGCATCTGAGTTCATCAGAATATTTATTTATTTTAGAGATTTTTGCCTTAGGGCATGTACAATCACTCAAGACAGAAAGAGAAAGAGAGAGATAATGAGAGAAAAAGTGAGAAATCATCCCCCACGCCACAATTCCTTCTCCATTCTCCTCTTGGAATCTTGGACACATACACACACATGCCCAGTGTGATTTTTCAAACCACCGGGTCCAGGACTCAAACCATGGTCAGTCAGGTGGGAATCCAGCAATCTAATTACTATGCCATGTCCTGACCCCCCAGAGTGTTTATTAAATATTTCCTTTCACTAATTACTATGCCATGTCCTGGTCCCCCAGAGTGTTTATTAAATATTTCCTTTCATTCTTTAGCATGAGTTTCTTCAGAAAGGGAACTGTAAAATTATTTCACAGCACCGTTTCTGAACTATGCTCTGTAGACTGGCAGGGTGTTGTTATCCATCTATGCCAATATAAACTAAACACAGATAGATAGGAGTATAGATACACATATGGATATAACTCTTATATTTATGTTTTATGACTATATATAATTTTGTGAAATTTTTCAAACAGCTTCTCTTGGAGAAAGCTGTCTTTTTTCTCCCTTTCCAGGATCTTAAGTATTTAAATTCTTCTGAGATAAAGAAGGTAAAATAACTTGTTATAATAAAATCATGAAGCTCATTAAGATTTTAGTTTTAGTATTCTCACTTACCAAATATTATTTTGCATTGATGTATCTAAATTTTAATTAAAAATGACTTTCCAAATTGTGAGAGTTATTGCTAAAATGAATAATGTCAAAGATGTGAGAATATATTTTTATTGGTAAGTCCACACAGAGTTAAGTGTGTGTTTTAGTTTTAAAGAAGTGCTAATCATAAGGGAAAACAGTGTATAGCATACACACCAGCATAAATGAGGATTTCTTATGTCTTGATATTTCCAAATTTTATTCCTTTTCTTCAATGAAACATTCAGTCCATCTGGACCTTCTAGGCTATGATCAGTTCTCTCTATCACATATGAAATTTTAGGTTCAAAAAAACACAGAATCTTTCACTACTCATTTGCAGAACCTAGAATTTCAAATCTCAGTATATGCCCTTGGTATCAATGGGGAATTGATTCCAGGACTAGTAAGGGCAACAAAATCTGTAGATGCTCAAATCTTTTATGTAAAATGGGGTAGTATTTGGATATAACCTACACATACCTGCTGTATACTCTAAGTCAGTTTTAGGTTATTTATAATACTTCATATGATGCAAATTCTATGTAAATAAATGTTATCCCGTACTGTTCATGCACTAATGACAATAATGAAAAGGTCTCTACATGTGGAGTCCAGCTGCAACCGTTGCAGTTCTCACCGCATAGTACATGTTGGCAAGAACATGAGAGTTTTGATCCATGCTTTGTTAAAGCAACTCTGATGATGGAACCTGCAGATTAAGAAGGCTAACTGTATTCCATGGGGTTTAGTTGGAAACACATGATTTGAGATAATTTTACAAGGAAATCCACTGATGGAAAACTGCTTACTGGAGTGTATAAATGTGCCAGGATCGAACTTGGTACTTTTACGTTGTTATACTATTTCATTGTTACTTGAACTCAGCTATTATAATGTCCTTTAATAGGAAAACTGAGGCTTAAAAGTTCAATTTATTTATCCTTATTTAACCCAAGTTCTAACCATAAGAAATTCACTGAGCTGGAAATCACACTCAGAGGTGCTCTTCCCCATGTCCATTCAACATGAAAATGATTTTTCTATAACTATCATGCTCTATCTCATTGGGTCCAGATAGGTTAATATCACAGAAAACTCATTTATCTAGGTGATATGTGATAACATCCTGTAACTTATATTTAGAGTTGTTGCAAAATAATTTGACTGCTTGGAAAAAAAGTTCAAATTTACTAGTACTAAGGAAACACCAGTATTTGAGGCAGATTCAGTAATGCCATATATTTATGACATGCAAGGCAATGCTAAAGCTTCTGCAATCCACCTAAATAGAAGCATTGTGCAATGAATATCAAGTAAGACATCGATAAGATTGGCCTTACCTTCTTAAAGGATACAGCAAAGGAGCATACAGCTGTTTCTCAGAGCCATCCTTTCCCTAATTAGCTTCTCTAATTGTTCAGTTTGTTATCACTAGTGCTTCTGGACCTAGGAAGTCTGAAACCTCAGAGGGACAAAATCGAGTTGAGAAAGGGCATAACAAAAGTCAGCAGATTGGGGCAAATGGCGATTCAGCAATGACACCCTCTCTGAGGCCGACCTACATGGGTGTGTTTCAGGTTCACATCCAGAGACCTCCTAGAAGATGCTGGGTTGTGTGTGCCTATAATCCTAGGCTCGATGAGGGTGGGGGTAGGTCATATATGAGGACTTCCATCTCTTACTTATAGAAACAAGACATGGGTAGACTTTGCAAATGAAAGCAGCAAATGGATATTCAAATCAAGATATCAAATTAGATGAAATTACACTATGAGACAAGGGGAAATTCCAGGACTTCAAATGAGATCTGCGACAAGTGGAACAGAAATAAACAAAGTAAGGGAAACAAACGTGTACATAGGAACAGATCAGGGAGAGGTGGGGGAAAAGGACAGAGTACTCAAGGAAGGAAGTACTTGGCAATTCAATCTGAATCTGAAGATCTTATGTTCTATAACATCTCTGGATTCATTATGTCTCCTACTGTGGTTTGTATAACGGCTTCATAATGCTTACTTTCCGTCTCTGCAAGGCCTCTGCTTCTCTGGCTTGGCCATTGTCAGAAGGAAGATGTGGCATTTTATGACTTATGACTCCTCTATTTCCTTCTATCTGTAAGGCAGCTGGTGCTCCAACTGTTTCTCTGGCAAGCCAGCTCCTCCTGATCAGCTTTGCTTCACTGAGGGTTGTTCCTGTACCACAAGGTCTCCTGTATCTACTGCTTCCATGTCGTTCTTCACATCCAACTTATCAGCTATTTGATGAGTAGACACATGTTCCCCTGAATTACCAAAAACAGAAAACATAATACTATCTATTAATATGCATATACATAATGGTACTACATGTCACTCACGTCGTGATATGCAGCAATCACATACTGTGAGATTCACTCATCAATCTTCAGCAGCAGATATAGTGCATCTTACTGTCTAATCTTATTTTGGCCCTTATATATGCTCATTCTGAATTGCTCTTCCCTGGGCATGCCAGGGAGGTCATTTTGAAACAGAAGAAGAAAGGAGAGGGTCACATGGAGCTAGGGATGTAAGAAGCATTGCATTTCTCAGCCCTCCACACCCTTTTATTTATTTATTTTTTTAGAGGTGTTTGCTATAGGGTGTGTGCGCTCACCAGAGAGACAGAAAGCGAGAAGTCACCCCCCAGGGGGGATGGCCATGCTGCAATCCCTTCTCTCCATTCTCCTCTCAGGATCTTGGGCACGCATGCACATGCACCCGGCGTGAGTTTTAAGTCACCAGGTCCAGGATGCGAACCGCGGTCGACTACATGGGAGTCCAGCAACATAGCCATTACGTCAACTACTGGTCCCTCCACACCCTTTTTCAGACCTCCCTTCACTTTTAGTCTCAGCCTGGACTATCTCCACCAAAGGATATTGACAAATCTTATGTCTTTGGCCTTAAATAATTGGGCCTATCTCATCCCTGCCCATGCGTAAGCAGTGTTGACCTAAGGAAACTTTCTAACTCAGCCTCTCCTCACTGCAGCCCACCTGGAGAAGTTTCCCCCTCATTTGTTTCCTCTCGTAGTTTTGTGGAAGCCTCTATCATGTCCTTAGCACAGTTAGTAATAATCATATTTACCTGTTGTTTTGCCAGTTTGCAGAGTCTGAGGTATAAATTCGTCTTTATATATATAGATACAAATGCTTTAGAATAAGGCATGGAAGATGAATTTGTATATAAATTTGTGTTCAACCAGTGGGATCTCTTTCTCTCTCGTGCACACAGGTTTCATAAAGCTTCTGTATACAATGAACCAGGCTGGTACCTTATATGCTTGACCTTTTTGTGTCCTGCTGTTCAGAGGTCCTTGAGACCCATGCCCCAGTGAAGACACAGACTCTGCACAGTGTAGTTTGAAAATAAATGCTTGGTGATGGCTAAAGTCTTACTCTCCATGACTTTGAGTCAACAAAACAGAGTTCCATGATTGGGAAATATTCATCTGTTGTTATCTTTATTACCTGACCTGTATTTACATTTTTTATTCCACCTTTCTGCATAGTTAAGGACATTTTGTTATTAAAATATTACTTGTAAGTGTGTAAATGGTAATTCTATTTTTCTTAGTTTATGTATATTGATACAAGTTTACGTGTTGGGTTTGACTTAAAACAATGTACAACTAATCACTCAGGAGTAGCTTCCAACAGAAGGTAACATTTCTGAAAGAAATAAAATGACATTCTAAAATAAGTCCTAAAAGTTCACCCTATAGCCATGAAAAATACGAAAAACAGGAACTAAGAAAAAAAAGCATCACTAAAGTATTATAAATATTATACTACTACAGTATATTCCCCGCTGTCTAATCTTATTTTGTCCCTCATCTGCAAAACTAGTCTAGAACAGCGCTTTTATCAAAGTTGTGGAGTGTGTTCATTCATTTTTATAGCTATTTGTATCACACTTTCATCATTCGAAACATAACACAATCAGTCTGTGAAACAGAGTTAAATTTTGCATGCAAAGCCCCCTGATATATGCAAAATCATCAAACATTGAAGCCCATTGGGTTAGTGTTAGAAACCTAAGGAGGAATGTGTTTGGAACTTTACCAAACCAATAACTTAAAAAATGCAGCTTAAAACACTTGTTAAAGTCGTAATGTGGGTTGATATGCACGGCCTTAAAGTAGTGTTTTGTATTTACTGGATGTTTGGAGAGATCAAAGCCTTCTTCACCAACCTTCCCAGTAATGTTTGAAGCTTTCTTTGAGGTAGAGGTCTGGTATTTCTTGGTTATTTTTTCAGCTAAAATCACATGCAAAAACAATGACTTATATTAGTAGCATATTTAGAATCTTAACGAGTGCTTCCTAACATTACATTCTACATTTTAGGCTTTGATACAAACCATGTTTAAAATATTGAAATGATTGTCTTACTTTTCGAATGCAGTTTGCCAGTATTTATTGCACACCTACGCAGTGCAGACATGGAAGTAAGTATGAAGCCTGTCGGAATAGTAAATTTGCAACTCATTTTTCAGAATGCTTTGGCAAAATCTTCATTTTTTTCCTCTAATTTTGTACCTTAATTAGTAAAAATCTTTGCCTTTATTATGTATCTCAAAACATACCAAACTTGACTGAGTAGAAAGTTTAAAACTTAAGCTTGACAAGCGCTTGTTTGACTACCACATGTTGTAAAGAATAACGTTTCAGATCAGAGGTGACTAAAGACCTCACAAATGAATGTTTACCCCATAGGACATGAGCCCCTTGAAGCAAACAAACTTAAAATGTGTAAATATATATATATATATGTGTGTGTGTGTGTGTGTGTGTGTGTGTGTGTGTATATATATATAATTTTTTTTTTGGTGAGGTTTTTGCTATAGGGTGAGTCAGAGAGAGACAGAGAGACAGAAAGTGAGAAATCACCCCCCAAGGGAGATGGCCACTCTACAATCCCCTCTCTTCCATTCTCCTCTCGGGATCTTGGGCATGCATGCACATGCGCCTGGCATGAGTTTCAGCCCCTGGGTCTGGAACTCGAACCATGGTTGACTACATGGGAGTCCAATGACGTGGTCGACTACATGGGAGTCCAATGACATAGCCATTATGCCAGCTGCTGGTCCCTAAATACTTGATAATTTAGCATCTTTTTATTTTCCTTTTATTTAAAACAAGGTCTTGTTATCTAGTAATCTTTCTATTCAGCCTCCTGACTGGGGACTATAGTCACTTGCCGTCACACTCCATAATCTCCAGACAGGATCTCACTGTTTCTAAGCTCATCCTCTAGCTCGCAGATCCTCCTGCCTCAGCCTCCCTGTCTCTGGGATTACGAGCACACACCACCACACTTGGCCTTTATGTAACACCAGGAATCAATGAGGCCTCAGCTTGCAGAAGGAGAGGCTCAATGCTTACTGTAAGAAGCCTGGGGCCAGCCAGTGCCCAGCAGTAACCAAACACTGTGCAACGCTGGGCCCATATGGGAAGGTCCCAGGTTCATGTCCTAGGGCCTCTCTGTCTACATCAGGTACACACATGCCTGTGACCCGGGATGAGGTTTGGGGTGGATTGCAGCATAAAGTCCATGTTGGGGACTTCTCTCTTTCTCTTTGATCTTTCTCTCTCAGAAGAAATAAATAAGGGTTCAGAAATTAAACATAGTTTACAATAAAAGTAGCAAAACTGGGAATTAGTAGACAGGTTATTCCTGCCA
>NW_006159719.1:622319-639434 GCF_000334495.1 Tupaia belangeri chinensis
CCTGCTAGCAAGAAGAAATCTTTTGTTTTCTGTTCTCTGTTTTATGAGTTTTTTTTCCCCCAAAACTAAAGATTTTTTTTTTTTAGCTCTTACTTTTGGAGAAAGATCTGTTTCTAAAAGTGTAAAGACAAAACAGAGGAGAATAGGAAATTGAAATGAGATGATTCAGAAAAAACCTCTTTTCCTTAAAAATACAGCCTTAGACTATGTGCCCCTAACGGCCTTCTCAAAAAAATAAAAAATGTAGTTCAGTGAGAATAGTTAGGAAATGTTCATTGAATTGTCGCTCTTACTTTTGGAGAAAGATCTGTTTCTAAAAGTGTAAAGACAAAACAGAGGAGAATAGGAAATTGAAATGAGATGATTCAGAAAAAACCTCTTTTCCTTAAAAATACAGCCTTAGACTATGTGCCCCTAACGGCCTTCTCAAAAAAATAAAAAATGTAGTTCAGTGAGAATAGTTAGGAAATGTTCATTGAATTGTCACAAATATTTATATAAAATATAGTACAGTCTTCCTGAATTTAATTGCATTTTAGGAGGAAAAGGAAAATCTAACAGAAGTCCTAAGCGGTTGTTGAAATGTTCCACAGTAGAGTGCAGGCCTCTGCTGAGAAATGAAAGTTATATTGCGTGCTACCTTTTCATCTGGTGCATGTCTTTGCCAGCTAGGAAGACATGTCAGATGCCATTATTCTGCAACTTTTACTCTCTCTCTCGGTTGCTAACCTCCTGTTGACAGTAATCAGAACTTGATGGAGGGGCCTGCACAGGTGCTAGATGATAGTCGGTGTTAGTGTGATATAGTGGGTGACAGTTTTACTATTACATCCTGTAGGATGATACATCATCAAATAATATTTCAGATAATCCCTAGTATTTCAGCAGAAACATAATAATTACTCATCTAATAAGATTTCCAGATGGCACAGTGGGTGTAGTATGAACTAAAAATAAGGGAAGAGTAGCCAAGACAGTGAGGCCAGGACAAATGTGAAATAAAGATGGTATGCAGGGATTGCGCAGAAGTGTAAAATGCTTTCAAAACTAGGATCCCTAAGAGAGATCATAGAGAAAAAAAATAAAGAAAAAGAGAACCATTTTTTGTGTTAAAGGATGTTTTGATAAGGTGGAAAGATGAAGTGCTTTCCTCATAAGGTTTGTCTCTAAAGGACAAGAATTGCAGGGAAGTTAGATTTTTTGTTGCTGTTATTTTTGAATTTCTAGATGGGGTACCCAATCATAGAAATGAAGCCTTGAAGGCAACACTTGATGATTAGTATATGAATATTGAAATATACTTTTTTATTGTTTTCAAATTGTTGGTTTGCCAAAGAGTAAAGCTCAGAAAATTGATTACCAAAAATCATGTTTTTCTTTGTTCGACAAAATCTACTTTAACTTACACTATTTTCTCTGAGAGTGAGCGCTGATTTCTTTAGTTATTGACCAACTCGACAACTGTTTCTAAGGGTTCCACATATCTGCTGCAACAAAGGGCATAGCTTTAAAGTATCAAGCCTCTTCGTAATTGTGGTACTTCCTGGAATAAGCGCGCATATGACACCTACAAGAGGCAATTTTCCAAGCTTACAAGCAAATGCTTTATGTGCAACTATTCTCTGACACTTACATCCTAAGTTTTAATCAGTGAAGGAAGGGTTTCATGTTCTAGAGAGAAAAAAGTGAAGAGAAATGTCCTAAATGCTTCATAATCTCCAGAAGCAAAGTTGATTTTAATGTTCTCACAAATTACCTCTAATTTTTTTGCCACATGCCCCAAAAGCCCTTGTTTCTGATAAAGTGAAAGACTGCTTTATTTCCAGATAGACAGATCTTACTTCCTGTTTATGTATTTTTCAATTGAATGAAATACTATGATCAAATATTTGAAGTAAAAACTTTATAACTTCACATTAAAAAAACACTAATCCTATTCTTTGACATGAGAATGTAGAAATGATGAACAGTTAGGCAGAGTTTTCTCAGGTATATATTTTTGACTATAGAGTAAATCTAGTGACCTATTGGTTGTACATAAATATGATACTTTTTCTGCTCTTTAGAACTGAAATACTATAATCAAATATTTGAGGTAAAAACGTTATTAACTTCACATTAAAAAAACAATGAGACAGCACTAATCCTAGTCTTTGACATGAGAATGTAGAAATGATGAACAGTTAGGCAGAATTTTCTCAGGTATATATTTTTGACTATAGAGTAAATCTAGTGACCTATTGGTTGTACATAAATATGATACTTTTTCTGCTCTTTAGAACTGATAATGGGTGAGATGAGTTTTCTAATGTAAAGACATGAATACTTGTATATTTCTCATGTAACTCCTAAGCCTTTCTTAGTCTTAGGATTGAAGGAAATGTTCACTTAAATTAGCATGTGGAAATTGACAACTTTCTGAATAAGCTACAGATGATTAAATTAATTTACTTATTTTTTTAAGGCAAATAAGTAGGACAGTCATAAAGAGAAATTAAGAAAAGGAGAGACAGAGGGAGAGCATTACCTGCAGTAAGCCAGCTCCATAGCCTGGCAATTAAGGGATCTGGATCCCACATGGTTAGCAATGATTAAATTCTGACCCTGAAGGCTTGAAAAAACATGTCAGTCACATGTGTGCATGTGCTCAAATCGTGATGGGATGGAGAAATGGAGGAAGGACCATGCATGAACACAGTTCCTTGGGCTCACGTGCTCTCTAGAAAAAAATAAGAAAAAAAAAGAAAATGCTTTTCACAGATATTTTTACTCCATGAGACTTAAATTTTTATAATTATATTACTGCTTTTGTCTATGTTAGTGGTTATAAATGTAAAAATAGCTTTGGAAATTTAATTTATGTGATCATAAACTAATACAATTCATTGATAACAAATGCCTGTTCAAATATTGTATTTAAGTAATTAAAAATATTTAGATATAGGGACCAGCTGTTGGCATAATGGCTATGTTACTGGACTCCCATGTAGTCAACCATGATTAGAGTCCCCGACCCGGTGGGTTAAACTCATGCTGGGCACATGTGAGTGTATGCCCAAGATCCCAAGAGGAGAATGGAGGAGAAGGGATTGCGGTGTGGCCATTCCCCACTAGGGGGTGATTTCTTGGTTTCTGTCTTTCTGGCGAGTGCACATGCCCTATAGCAAAAACTTCTCAAAAAAAAAAAAAAAAAAAAGACAAAAGAAATTTAGATATATCTATGAGCTTATTTACTTTTCAACTGTTTATAAATATGTTCCTATATCTGTATTTATGTCTGCTTGCTTCATTTCTAGTCTGTGAGGAGGGCAGGAAGGTATATCAGTGGTCCTAGGAAATGGTGTTTAAAATGACACCTTCCGTCTTCCCTGGTGCTGGTGAGGTAGCGCCCACAGCCTTAGTATTCTCAAGGTAAGGAGGATGTTCCTTTGGAATTTAGTGCAATTTATAATCTTGTATTGAAAGTAAAAGCTGCAAGTTTGTACCCTGTTAACCATCTTTATGTAAATATTCCACAATGGACGTATATACTACAGTATCTTCTTATACACCATTAATTTAGACAATTTGTCATTTATTAACTAAACAATAAATTATGAAATGGAAAAAATGTCATTCCTTTTTCTTCTTTGTTTTTTTTTTTTTTTTTTTTAACTAGGAAGGTCCTCAGAGTTACTTGTTTATTTATGCATAATTGCTATAGACGGTAGAGGAAATTCTAAAGCTATTAAAATAAAGTACTATGGGATAAGTCTATTCGACCTAAGATTCCACATTCTTTTACCCATTCATGTATTCTGAATGCTATTCTTTAGTGAAGGTATGCTATTACTTTTGTTGTGTACTCTAAATCCACTATCTTAAAATCTTTACAAATATTTTCAAAAGTTACCTACTACTTTAACAAATTTAGAGATTAGAACACTAAATTCCAGAGAGGCTGTGTAATTTGCCTGAGATCAATAGTTAATTTGGTAAGCCTAGATATAGAAATCAGGCCTTTTGTCTCCAATGCCAACGTACGTTTCCTTGCCAGAAAGACCTAAGCTAAGGGCCTTTGCACATTGCTTAAGACAAACCAAATACACATACATTTTATTAGGGTCCCTTCATAAGATTATATACATTTATTACTTTGATTTTTTTTCCTTTTCTCTTTCTTTCTGTTTTCACAATAGAATGGGTGCCTCACTGGAAAGAAACAGAGAGAGAGAGAGAAAAAGTGAGAAATCACCACTGAAGGGGGATGGTCATGCTACAGTCTCCTCTCATTAATTCTCCTCTTGGGACTCTGGGCATGCATGCACATGCACCAGGGTGTTTTTCAAGAAGTTAGGTCCAGGACTTAAATGATACAGGGAACCAGGTAAAATACTGCAGCCCCAACCACCTTGCCTCCAGCTGGCTCTGTACTTTATTTTTACCATATCTTAATCTGTTTATTGTGTAAATATATATATATATATATATGCATACATTGATTGTATTATATCATATTATATTTGGCCATAATGAAAATTGTCCACAATAACATGAAATGACAATAATGACTGTATGAGTCTATTAAAAGAAAAGCAAAGTAATTTTGCCCTGCATTCTATATGTTAGAAAATTATTACAGAAATTTTACAGTTTGCTTATTTTTTTAATGTAATGTTGTCCTTAATATTTTTTTTTCAAAATCTTCATTCTTTTTGTGGCTATATTAGCCAACTCAAAATGTCCTAGTATCTATTAACCTAGCACTTGGATGTTTATGGTTATACTTGACAATTTTAGCATGATCCTGGAATATGGTTGCCTTCAAAAAAGACTGTTGTCTGGCCTGAAGAAAATACACCAAACACCAATCATAACTATTTTTTCAAATGTGTTGTCAGTATCTACACTGTCACTATCTATAAAGGAGTGGGTCAATTAAAGTTAGCATCTTGACTTTAGATTATTCATGTATCTATAGATCAAAAGTATCAACAGTTGTTCTTCAATTTCAGCTTTAGCACATATTTTATCCTCTTGAAATTTCTATGACAGTATGACTAGAAAGGAATTTTTTCTATTTTTTTCTGAAATAATTTGTAACTCAGTTTAAATGTCCAAGATAGAAAGATCAGCTCTTAATCCAGTTAAGAATTTATTGATCAACAAAATGTCACTTAAAAATGTGCAAACAGGGGCCAGAGATGGCATGGTGATTGAGGCTTTGGATTCCCACATGGCCCACTATGGCTGGGTCCTGGACCTGTTGACTTGATCTCTCACTTTCCTTCCCTTTTCTCTTTCTCTCTCTCTGGTGCACATGCCCTGTACCAAATTTAAAATAATAACAACAATGATAAATAAATTCATATAAATGATTTAAAAATAATGTACACATATTCAGAGTAATGTGCTTAACAAAAACAAAATGGTTAGGTGTCAAAACAAAAAAGTAAGAAGGGGAGAAAGTAACTGATATTCCTGTTTTATTCCTTAATAGAGAGGAAAGAAAGAGAAATAAATAGGAAGGAAGAGAGAAAGAAAGGAGGGACCAAAGGAAGGAAAGAGGGAAATAGAAAAAGACATGAAGGTAAGAAAGAATAGAATCAGGGAGGGAGGAAAGAGGGAGAAAGAGTAAAGGAAAGAGCACTTCCAAGACCATTACAAGTCTAATATGGAAGTCTGGTAGTTCATGGCTGTATACTATTGGTGCCTGTTGTCTTTGAATGTTTCAGTTCATTCCAGGTGTGAATAACCTCAGAACAGAGAGACTTTCTGCAAATTACATTAGCTCTAAGTTACTAATAAAAACCAGATTTTATTTAGGAGCAGAGTTGGCATGGGAATTGAAATTCCAAGGGTGCATATTAGTGTTCAAGTAGGGATATTCTATTAGGTACCAGTAAAGAACAAAGGCACAGTGGAAAGGCCAGTGGTCTTAACATCCAACAGCAGGGCTGGTCCCAAGTGTGACCATATTCCTGCGGAGACAGAGTCTGAATGTCGCCTGCTTAATCTAATCTTATAATGTAAGAAAAGAAGACAGTTGACAGAAACGAGCAATTTTATGTCTTCACCCCCCCCTAAATTGTCCACTGTGATTTAGGTGTTCCAAGTGACATTTATATAGCAGTTTCATTAGTTGGATCCATATGCTGGTATTCCTGCCATTAAAAAAAAAAAAAAAAAAAAAAAAAAAAACAGAACAATATGACACTGAACATCTCTTTGGACAACACTGCTGTGCTAATTCCACCGTACTGAGAGCATATTGAAGCAGAGGAAAAGCACCATGAGAGTTTGACTTGGTGAATATTAGGAAATTATTATAGCAATGGGAAAAGTCTTCCTCTTAGAGCAACTAGCACTGTTTCCGATGCCTCCTTCTAACCCCTTCTACCCAACAACCACTATTTATACCCAATTTTATGAACTGTGTTTTCTGGCCTCTTCACAGGTATTATTTTTCTTTAACTTGTGTAAAATACTGGTAAAATATTTTATTAGTTTAGAACTATATGAAGTGGTAGAACTGGTGAGGTCTGCAGTGGTCAAACATCTTCGGGGTGCCAATTTAGCAAATCACTGGGTTGGGCCATCCTTGTAGACCAGCAGTGAAGTGTTGTGCAGAGAAAGTTAAATTCTACATGGCTGACCAGGAGTAGAGTCCCAACCCTAGCACCTCACAAATAGTCTGTGTCCAGGTGCCCAAGATCCTAATGGGATGGAGTATGAAGAAGAAAGGACTGCAACATAACCAGAAAACTGCAAGGTTGAGGGAGTTGGAGGGGGGGAAGCTCTCTCTCTTTCTCTCTTATCCTGTTTCTCAATTTCTTGCACGTGCATGCATGCATACCCTCTGGCATGATTTAAAAGAATCAGAAATTTACTTAGAACTTTTAAAAAATTAAATATATGTTTAAAAATTATCTATGTGGCAGCAGGTGGCATGGTGGTTAAGGGGCTGACCCACTGTAGTTCAAGACCTGGACCTGGCTATTTCTCTCTCTTGCAATCTCTCGTGCTCCTTCTCTATGTGAGTTTCCCTCTGGAGAGTATGCATACCTTAGAAAAGATTGAATAATAATAATAATATTTAATATTTTTTTAAAAAAAGTATATCATATGCTTAAAGGTGGGATGCAATGAGACAAAACCCACAAGGGACTTGTTGAGGAACTAGGTTTGTTCACCATGGTGGATAAGAAAACTGAAAATTGGTTGCTTAGTGGTCTCACCCAAGAAGACTTTGGAAGTTAAGCATTGACCAAGAAGGAGAAGACATGAGTTTAGCAGGAAGGCATGAAACTTGGAAAGGAAGAAACAGTTTCTGAAGAAGTTTTGATGTTCTGCTCTGAGATATGAAACCAAACAGACCAAAAAAAAAGTTCAGTGCTGATGAGCATTCCTGGTAAGAAGGTACAACCAAGGGGTTAGATGTTGATAATGAAACTATAGCCAGTAGCTGCCTGGGAACTTTACATCTGCCATCCTCTCTAGAAAACCTCACCGTGTGGAGGGTTATGAATGATCATCAGTCCTCACTCCTCCTTTCTAACCGCCTTTCCTCATTAGCATTTAAATATGCCCTCCTTTCTCTGAACAAAACACATATTTTAGGCAATGTAATATTCTTTTTCAGCAAACACTAACTTTTCCTCTGTTCAGAGGAAAATTTTAAGAAAAGTGCTCTAACCTCAATGTCTCTACTTCCTTAGCTCTTCTTCATTCTTCATTTTCTGCAGCTTCCAAGTTCTCAGAATCCCTTGCACTTTCCTCTTTGCCTTCTGATGTCCCCTCAAGAGTCACTCATCTGGATCACTGAAGGATATGATTGTGTCATTCCAAAATCCATGTGTTGGAATCCAAGCCAGAATGTGAGTTTATTTGGAGACAGATCTTTTAAGGGGATGACTAAGATGAAACAAGGTCACAAAGGTGAGGAGCTAATCTAATAAGACCCATCATATTTAAAGAAGAGAAATAAATACTAGAGGTTGGAGAGTGGGAGGAAAGGCCATGTGAGGTCACAATAAGGAAGCAAGCATCTGCAAGCCAAGGAGCGAGCCCCTGGGAGAAATCCAACCTGCCAACTTCTTCATTTGGGACTTTCAGTCTCCAGAATTGCAAGATAATAGATTTCCATTATTTGCATTACCCAGCATGTACTATTTTGTTATAGAAATACTACCAGAAAAATGAAATCATCTTCCTCGTTCTGATTTTTGTCTGTTTTTTTAAATTTTACTAGTGGATCCATGTACTCACCATTGGAAGACAGGGAGAGAGAGAGAGAGATAGACAGTGAGAAAGCATCCCCATGGGGGATCGTGACACCACAATTCCTTCTCTTTCAATTATCTGTCCTTTTAAGATTTGGGGCACGTATGCCCAAAATGTTTCTCAAGTCACAGACCATGCTGTTTGTCCATGCAGGACCCAGCTGCCTTAACCACTACACCACTTTAAGATAACCTCTTCCTCAGTGTCTGCATTTTCTTCATTGAGAGTTGCATCTACTCTCAAGCCTTGAATCATTATTTCTATGTAGATCACTTGCAGGTTGACATCTTCAACAGTTTCCTGATTCCTCCCAGCTTTATATTGATCATCTTTACTCATTGTGCAGGCACATTCTGCAACATGGAAATGTATAAAATTGAACTCATTGCTTTAAGTCCTCCAATCCTTCTCCAAATTTCTGCATCTCCCTCCATTTCTAATCATGATCAATTTTAGATACACAAGCTGGAAACTATACAGTCAGCCTTTTCTCATATCTTTACTATGACTCCATGGTCAGCAAATAATTAAGTGTCTAGTCATTTAGATTCCACCCAAGCAACTCTCTTAAATCTGATGACCTCCCACAGTTCACTCTGAAAACTACCCAGCCATCTCAACAGCCATCATTTCTCATCTGGGCTACAGCAGCAAATTCCTACTCTGTTTGATTTTCTCCATTACTCCCCTCCTAACTAGTTCTCACTGGAAAATATAAATCTGATCATGTTTAGCTCCAGCTTTAAATGCTTTGATCCTTTTCCAATATCTCTGGGGTGTACTGCCTTACATGACTCCATGCAGATCTCTTTTCTTTTCTTCTTTTTTTTTAGAATTATTTGTTTACTTTATTTATTTATTTATTTATTTATTTATTTTAATTAATTTGCTATAGGGCACATGCACTCTCCAGGGAGAGACAGAGAGAGAGAAAGCAAGAAAAGAAGCCTGGGGTCTGAGATTCGAACTGCAGTTGGTCACGTGGGAGTCCAGCACCTTAACCACCACACCACCTGCTGATCCCAACAGACCTCTTTTCTGATCAGCCTTCCTTTTATAATCCATATCCTATCATTAATAAATTCCTTTCTGTCCTTTAAAAAAGAGATTCTCTTAAATTTTAAAATAATATTTAAAAGAAATACATAATTTATCTATTCGGCATTTTTTAGCACCTTGGCTGATGTAGATTTGAAAAATAATGAATGTGGATATTCATAATAATGTAATCTCTAGAGATGAAGAGAAATCAGCTAAATATAATGGCAAGCATCACATACTGACTTGCGTATTAGTAAAGCTTTCTTGAGTGCAAGCCACAGAATTCAAGTCCTACTGATATTTGTGTATGGGTAGAAGGAGGGACACTGACATAACTAATGGAATTAAAAACAACTTAGTAGTAAAGTCAGAAAATGATAGGAGAAATCAGAAAAGTACTGAAAAGTCAGCAATTAAAATTCTTGGATTTTGCCTTAAGGATTCCACCTTTGTGAGGCTCCACATATGTGACATCAGACTTGTGAATGTCTATTTCAAATTTTGGATGTCCTAGGATGAGAACCTGACTGCCAGATAGAATTAGTGTCTTCCCTAGATCAGATATCAAAGTCTGGTTCGCAGTATTACAGAGACGTGGTCACCACACCATTCACTCCCTAGTGAATTAAGTTATTTCCAGGGGACTCACTTCCATCCAGCAACACCCTGCTTGTGTCTACTGTATCAGTGAACATATGCTGGAAATTTTTGTTTAAAATAAGGACTATGCAGTATTGGTCATGTGTGCTTTGGAGTTGAATGAATAAATGACCTTTATAGAGTATGCTTTAGCAAGTGATGCTGGTAGAGGCATAATATTAAAAGAGTTTAATTTTTCTAATCACCAGCTATGAAAGGAGAAAACTATAAAAGCTTTCTTTGCTACATAGCAGGATTCTTTGTGTGTTTATGCAAGATGATTTATAGTAGAGCCAGGAATGGACAAGAGGAGCCTAATCTTTCTATATTTAGAATTATGTAACAGTGTAACAGTGACTGCTTTTTTTTTTCTTTTTCATTTTCTTTTTTTTAAAATATTGTACAGGAGCATTTGTATTTCTACAGGTTCCACAGATTGCTTTGTGCTTACAAGCATGGATTTTGGCCTCAGTCAAGCCCACCTGCTGGGACAGCCATCATCACTGTGCCACAGAAAATGTGAGTGAGACTGCTGAGCAAGGCAGTTCTACCCCAGGCCAGGCAGCCCAGTCTGCCACTCCCCTCAGCTCTCCAAACCCCTTACCTGGAAACTGCTTGGGAGCCCTTTTATTAAAAGAGATCTGAGACTACGCAGCAGCTGGTCATGTGTAATGTCTTAAAGATGCATGCTCGCTTTTGACTTAATGCCCTCCTGGTGATTGGAGCAGATGCTAGCTGTGCTGCAATGGGAGTCATCTGAAAACTATGGGTCTCAATAGGACTAAAAAATATCAGAGGCAATTTACATAACTTTTTTTAGTAACCCAAACTAAAATATATATTATATATACAAGATTGCAGGAAACGAGATTTTTTTTGGGGGGGGAGAGGTTTTCACTATAGGGCGCGTGTGCTCACCAGACAGACAGAGAGAGACATAGAGACAGAAAGCGAGAAATCACCCGCCAGGGGGGATGGTCATGCCGCAATCCTTTCTCCTCCATTCTCCTCTCGGGATCTTGGGCATGCACGCACACGCGCCCGGCGTGAGTTCTAAGCCACCGGGTCCGGGACACGAACCACGGTCAACTACGTGGGAGTCCAGCGACATAGCCATTAAGCTAACTGCTGGTTCCCAAAAACGAGATTTCACCTAAAATCAAATGCTTGATGAAGATCTAACTGATTTAGCCTAATGTTCTTCATAAAAGAACCGGTTGATTTTACTGAAATAAGGGGAAGTTATTTTAACTATGCAAATGGTGCATCCTACATCTAATCAATTTCCAGCATAACAAATTAATCTGTTGCATTGCATTGCCAGTTCACCAAGGTGTTTCAGTCATTTGTGAGTGATACAAATTATTTAAATTATGATCATTTAAAGTATATTATAGGAGAGTGATTAACTGGTTTAAATGTAAATAAAACCACATATGAAACCATAAGTTAAAACAAGAATGAAGGTTTTATAATTTGTTGTATTTTTCTTTTTTCTTTTCTTTTTTTCTTTTTTTTTTTTTTTTGAGAATTTTTGCTATAGGGCATGTGTGCTCCCTAGAGAGACAGAGAAAGACAGAGAGACAGAAAGCGAGAATTCACTCCTCTCAAGACTTGGCCATGTCACAATCCCTTCTCCTCCATTCTCCTCTCAAGATATTGGGCATGCATACACACATGCCCAATGTGAAATATTGGTCACCACATCTGGGACTCAAACTGCAATCAGCTATGTGGGAGGCCAGCAATGTAACCATTACACCATCTGCTAGTCCTTATTCATTTTATTTTTCAGTGAGCTCTGCAATAAGCACACAACTTTTTAAAGTTTTTACAAATGTCCCCAAGGCACTGCCATCTGACTTCAACCTGTATATTCTCCTTTTTTTAACATTTTCCAAAATGAACATATCAGCTCGACTTTGGCTTGGCTCATTGATTTTGACACTGTCTTTTTATTCATTCAAAATGCTGACATTATTAACAACTTCTACTACCAGGGCCTGGAGGTGATGTGGTGGTTGGGGGTGCTAGACTCCCACATGGCAGATCATGGTATGGGTCCTGGCAGCTTGCTTTCTCCCTCTCCTTCTCTCTGTCTTTCTCACTCTATCCCTTTCTGATCAAATATAAATAGGTAAATAGATAAATAAATAAATAAATCTAAAAAAGAAGTCTACTGTCTACTGTTTCTGAGATCACAAATATAAATAGTATTCTGTATTGTTTTGTTTTGTTTTAACGGTATAAAGTATTCTGTAGTATTCTGTATTGTTTTGTTTTGTTTTAACATAGGGTCTCACCTTTAAGATCATCTCATCTCAGTCTCCCAGCCAGGATGACAGGTGCAGATCAACATGCCATGCCTTTACGTTGGACTAGAAACTGCACATGGACCTCCCATGTGATACCAGCATGTGGAACGTAACATTGTATTAGTGTGAAACACTGCAGCTGCTGAGAAAGAGGAAGTTGCTGCTTCCAGACAAAGGATCAGAAAGAAAATCATGACTGGTAACTTAATTTTTTTTCCTGTTTACTCTATATATTTCTTTGACATATAACATCTAAATAATGCTAGAGTTATAAAAAATCGCACGACATCTAAATTCAAGAAGGTATCATTTAGGGTTAGATGTGAATGTAAGTGGCATAAGAGCCAACATTGGCTTACACAAGATAGAAGTTATTGCTCCATCATGCCAGAGTCCTGACAGTATCTCACAGGCACTAACATGGCAATCAGCAGCAGACTGTGGCTTCCCTAACCATGTTGCTCTATATTGCAAAATTCCAATTCCTAATTTCCCCTCACTGTTGGAGATGGCACCTGCAGCATCAGTCATCTGACCTACAGAATAGCCAGCAGAAAGTCCACGAGAAGAGGCATGCACTATCTTTCATGAAAACACAAATCTTCCTTTACTCACATTGGCCAGACTAGTCATGCCACTTGGAGCTACCAGAACATCTGGGAAATGTACTCAGATATGTCTTATACAGTAGGTTGGTAATAAGTAGAAGCTGCCTAATATTCCACATCTCAGTTTTATTCAACATGATATATTGGGTTGTTAGAAAAGTCATGACACATTTCTGCATAGAAAAACATGTCATGACTTTCCCCACAAATACATGAAGTTTTCTAATACTGAGTTCACCGTATGGTATAAAACAAATTTAAATAATAAAATTTACTATTATTGAAACAGCAAGGAGAGGATGGAGCACTCTGCTATTGTCAATCGAGCCTGGTCTATGATTTCTCTTTGTCTACGCTAGGTTGGGGGGATAAAAACAAAAACAAACAGTGTTGTACTTTAATTCATCACTACAAAATGCTGAGGGAAGGCTTTCATCTCTGGTTACATAATGAAACTGAACAAACACTTGATTGCTTGAGTGGAAATCCAAGCAATTTTATTTTTTTGAGAGGTTTTTGCTATAGGGTGCATGCACTCGCCAGACAGACAGAGAGAGACATTGAGACAGAAAGCGAGAAATCACCCCCCAGGGGGGATGGTCACTCCACAATCCCTTCTCCTCCATTCTCCTCCTGGGATCTTGGGCACGCATGCACACATGCCCGGCATGAGTTTTAAGCCACCGGGTCCGGGACGTGAACCGTGGTCAACTATATGGGAGTCCAGAGACATAGCCATTACTCTAACTGCTGACTCCCCAAGCAATTTTTTTCAGGGGTTTTCCAAATTAGAAAATTAGAAATTAGGAAATTAGAAAAGAAGTGAAAGGTTCTGTATTTCCAGGAAACCAGACAGAAGTCAAAGTTCAGTTCTGACCAAAATGTCTTGAACTGAAGAGTTGGAAATGTAGCATAGTAGTCTAAAACTCTGTACATGAATTTGAATTCCCCCAAATATTAGCTTAACCACAAGCAAGTGAAGACCTCAAGAAACCTAGCAGAAAACCACAGCAAGGGAGGTTAAACATCTCTAAAACCTACTTTGAAAGTCCCTCTTGTTGTTCCAGTCAGCTAATGAGAAGGTGTCCTTGTCAATAGTCCAAATTTACAGTTGGAGCCACAGAAGAGCTGGGATTGATGTATAGAAACACTATGACAGAAGAGTAGAGAAAACCTAAACTGATCAGCCCCAACAGATCCTAAAATCCCACACATACATTTCAATAAACGTAAAACTATTATAAAAAATGACTACATACTTGCAAAAAACGTAAAACTATTATAAAAAAATGACTACATACTGGCAAAAACAAGCTATTACAGCACAACTATAAAGATCAATTTAAAACAGTTGTATAGGGCCAGCCCGGTAGTGTAACTGTCAAGGGAACTGTATACTACGTGGCTTTCTGTGGTTCCACTCTGAGCCTCAGCAACTCGAAAAATATGCCAGGTGTGCATCCATGCCCCAGATCCCAACGGGGTGGAGAAATGGAGAACAGGGTATTATGTCAGGGTCACAGTCCATGGGTGGCTCTCTCTCTCTCTCTCTCTCTCAAGCATGTGAACCCTCTGGCAATAAAAACTTAAACAAAACAACAAACTGCCAGTAGTACAACTGGACTGAAAAAACTACACTAAGAATTTTTAGAATGATTAGATACAGAACAAAAAAACAAATTTAGGCCATGGTGGATTAGGTTGCACTAACAGACAATTCTCAAACCAGAACTCGATAGAATCCAGGTGACCCACCAGTCTTCTAGCTACAACAAAGCTATCTAAATAAGAAGAGAAAAATTTGTAGATATTTAACCATGTAATTGCCATTTCTGATGTTCTCTAGTACTTTGTGCAAATCTGTATTTCCATATTGAATCATTTTCATTTTATGCAAAGGACTTTCTTTAACAATTCTTAAAGTTCAGGTCTGATGCTACAAATTTTCAGGAAAATGCTTCCGAAATTATCTTTATTTTACATTCATTTCTGAAACATATTTGCTGCTTATAGGATTCTAGGTTTCCCATATACACCTATATATATTTTTTTTCAGACTATTAACCATGTTGGTCCATGATTCACCTGTGTTTTTTATTTTCTCTATTAATTTTTCTTAACGTTTGTGTTTATTCATCATTATTCATGATTGCTAAGACATGGAACCAACCCAAATGCCCATGAAAAAATGAATGGATTGAAAAACTATGGCACATATACTCTATGGAATACTACTCAGCCATAAAAAACAAGGCCCTGGCTTTTGACAGAAAGTGGATAAATATGGAAGATTTACTGCTAAGTGAAGAAAGCCAGGCAATGAAGGAGAGACATTGTATGTCTCCACTTAATATATACCGAGTGTCCACATTGTAGAGCAGAAACTAAATGACTAAAGGCGATAGAAACTAAGTAAATGATTGTGAATACCAGATACAGTGTGGGGGAAAAGGTGGGTGAAGGAGTAGAGTCTGAGGAATGACATTTAGGAGAAAAATAGAGAGGAAAGGCATTTATGGGACAAAGAAATGGAATATTACTCAGCCATAAGCAACAAGGAGACCTTGACATTTCATACAAAGTGTATGACTATGAAAGAACCAATGCTAAGCAAAGTAAGGCAGACTCTGAAAGATATACACTGTATAGTCCTCTCAATACATATTGAACTTCACCCTATGGCAGAAATGGAAAGATCCTAAAATATAGTAGTAGAAAGTATGAGTGTAGACACCAGAGACTATGAGGGAGAGAGGAGTGTATAGCAGAGTGTGAGTGGGAGAGGCAAAGGGAAAAAAAAAAAAAAAAGAACACATAATAGAAAATAGAATGTAAAGTTATCTGATGAAAATTATGTATATGATACTACAATTGATCTGCTTGTCAGATATTACAATTGTATGTTGGAAAACTATTCTGTCCACTATAAAGATGTATTATGATGGAATGTAAGTAAGAAAATAATGTACATTTTATAGTACAAACTAGGGCCAATAGTGACCAGTTTGGGTGCTGCTGCCCCTAACAAATATTCTGTCCATGTCCCATCCATGTCACTAGCATGGCCTTCACACTTGAGATCTCACCTGTGCACAAGGGCATCTGTTGGATGCAGCTGCTCCTGCTGACTCAGCTACCTCAAGTGGAGGTGCCTCCACATGCACCTTCTGTCCTCTCACAGTGGCTTCCCTGCACACTTAACCACCACTATAGACCCTTCTGCTACCAGTGACAGCCAGCCACTTGTGCCCACCTAGGGTCTAAAGACACTGGTTTGGTGTTTCTATTAACAACACTGGTTACTCCACTAGTGGGATCAGCGGGACCTCTACATATTCGTGCACCTCACACAAAGGCCTAATGTCACCTGTCTCGTTGCTACAGCTGCCACTGTCTACAATTGTAGCTTTCAATCAATGGTATATCCACACACTCCACACAGAGACTGAGAGCAGAATCAACTCCACACCTGGAACTTGCTGGAGATTCTACCTTCTCAAGTGGCACTGCCCCTGTGCACTACATGCTCCTACTCAGGATCAGAGGACACCTATCTCCATTTACGGTAGTCTCCTCCCTCAACAAAGCTATGCCGCTAAATCCCATGTACTTGAAGTATTGGCCACAAGGGCAAACACTGCTAACATAGACTCCAACTGAAGAAATATACAAAGACTATACTAATAAATAAATAAATAAATACCAAAGCCAAAGCCAAAGCACACATCAAATTAATACCATGTGACTTATCTACTGGAAAAAGTCCTTCCTTAGAAAAGCCACTCCATAAAACTAGCAAAAGTAGATGTTTCACCAGTTGCCCAGATATGAATGCAGAGATACAAAACACCTGTAAATACCAGATATAGTGTGTGTGGAAGAGGAGGGTCTGAGGAAGGACTTTTAGAAGAAAAATAGGGAGGCAAAGCATTAATGGGACAAAGAAATGTGGTATTATCTGTTGAAGATATTTTATAGTTTTATCAACTGGACTAGGGAGAAATGTTCACTTGTTGAAATATTCACTTTGCAATCTAAATCATGTCACTGAATGTATAAAAGAAAATGAAATAAAAAAGACATATAGAAGGAGCATTTTTTCTTAAAAATTTTAATTTTCATGTAATAATTGTATATATTTACTGGGTACAGTGTGATTTCTCAGTACTGGAATATAATGGATAATGATCAAAACAGGAAAATAAACACATCTACCATGGCCAACATTTGTCTTTTGAACATTTCAGATC